>NW_020955879.1:6203-110992 GCF_003031625.1 Empidonax traillii
TACAAACCCTAGTTTTACCTGGCTTGGTCCTGACGTTCTGGCCAGCCCTGTGGGGAGAGGCTGCTGCCTTCCAGCCTGACCCAGCTGTGAGCTGCCTGATTCTCCCTGAAAGAGCTTTGCGCAGTTGGAACATGCATGTGTCCTCCTTCAGACGGAAATTAGCTTTGGATTTCACATGTCACAGGTCAGATTGACCTGAAAGAATTCATGTGGAAAAAATAGTAATTGGAAAGCAGCTTGAGAAACGATTTCTGCTTTTTGCTGTTGCCTTGCATTTTGGTGTATTCTGTCTGTATTTTGAATACGAGTTCATATGATGCATAGTAACACGATAGCAATACAGAGTAGGTAATCCTGGGAACCAGCAGCCTGAATCTTGCCTTTCCAAATTTTACTGTTCTAAAACTTGACTTCTTTGTTAAAAATGAACAGTTTCCAGGGAGAAAAAGAACTCCCAGAGAAGAACTATTGGCATTTTATATTTTTAAGCTGTCTTGCTGAATGAAAAACAGTTGATTATTAACTTGATGGGGTGACAATGAGTATATAGAACTTAAATATCTCACCACTCCCACAAAGAAAAAAAAAAACCCACCCTCCATTGTATCATGGGAAGATACATAGCCAGACAAACTTTCCAACTCGTTAAACTTTTATACTTGCTTCATACATGCTTAATGTAGTCTTTTTTCCATCCTATGATGTTGTTGGGCTGCTTCTGAACAGATCACAGTGGAGGATAACACCAGCAGTTTTACAGCATTTTTTTCTGAATGTGCCTTTCTTATTACAGAAAAAGCTGAATTGCTTAATCTGAAGGATTAAAAAAAGGTTTCCTTGTTTGTGCATTTCAGGTTGTTTATTCTGCCAAGCCTGATAACGAAATCAGTCAGAATGTTTCCCCTGTAATCAGTTTAGTCAGCTTCTGTGATTGTGTGGCGTATTCGGACAAGGGCAGGGATAAAGGAAGAAAGTTTTAAAAAACAGGAAAATACTATTGTAAATATATCAGGCAAGTTATAAACTGGGAAAGGGCAATTGGAGTCAAGCATCATACCTGCTGCTACTTGTCATACTCTGTGGTAGATGTTTTGGTGGAGTTTTCTTCCTCTGTGGCTTGTGTTTGAGTTTTTAGACGTGCAGTATGGGAAAATACTGATTTAAAGAACTAGAGTTCAGTTATGTTACTTTTAAGCTGTATATTTTGTAGTGGATATGAGTGGAGGTTAGGTCACTGGAGTTGACTTGAAGTGAGAAAGGAACACAAAACCAGTGATGTTTGGGCTCATTTTGAGCCCTGTGCTGTGTGGGACGGCTCCAAACTCCCCCTTGTGCACTTGGAGAGGCCACATCACATCTTTATATGGGGCAATAGCCGACAGGAAGCATCGACTATTCCTTTGCTGTCTCTGGTGTAATTTTAGTTTTCTGGCACCCTGATGGAGTTCTGTTGCTTACCCTGGTTGTGTCCTTCCCCTTGCTCTTCCTGCTTCTCCTTTATCATCCTCATCTGCTAGCCTGGGGAAAAGCTGCCTCGCTGCACCTCGCCTGCAGGTCAACTCACCCCCGTGACAGCATGGGAGGGGACGTGGGTTTCAGCTGGTCATTGCACCCGTGAGCGAGGATGTAGCAAGTTCTAAATTGAGAACTGTTGCTTCATATGTGTGCCTCTGCAAACCCGTGGATTTAGACATTCCCTCACCATTAATTACATCCTCTCGTCTTTTAGCAGCAAGTAAACAGGCCAAGCTGGGCATGTCATCCTGCTGCAAGCAGCCAAACGCAGTGTCTCGTTGATGGGATGCTTGCAAGTTTCTCAAAGTAGGTGTCTACTCTCTTTTGGGAGGTGCACCCCGTGGGAGTGCACTCCTCAGCATGGGGAGTCACTGGGCAGCTCAGGCCCCTTCTTGGAGGATGTAGATGCAAGTGACGACAACCAGTCCGGTGTTGCCAGAGTTGCTCCCCATTAAAAGCAGGGGGTGGTGCTTCAAAGGGAAGCCCAGATACCTCATAACTGATAGGCAGAGGGATAATTCCTAGGTGGGACTGGAACTGAGTGGTGCCATCATTTGCCTTGGTGCAATCTCTGACGAGATGCTGGGTGTCACCACCTCATTTCTGGAAGCTACAGGGTCCAATCACCTGCGTTTGTGAGTTGTTTGGCATCTAAGCTGCTCAGACAGATGCACTGCCAGACTGACAAAATTGGCAGAGGCATCTGACTCTGGCAGCAGTTTGAGGATTTGCCTGTTTGCCTTGTGGCAGCCCTTAGCACACCATCTCCAAGTGTGGTGTCCCACAGAATGCTCGGCAGCAGTCATGCAGAGGTGAAAAGATTTCCAGGCAAGCTTCAAAGAGAAGGATGTGACTAACTGTCTTGCAGGGAGTCAGGATGTGGACCCAGCCAGATGAGGCAGCTCACATGAAAGGGCTGCCAAAATAAAGGGAGAGGACAGATGAAACTGAGACTGAGGGATGAGGAGGGACAGGCACTTGGGAAAGGTAGAGAGGAAAGTCTCCACAGGCTCTTTCCAGCAGCTGGGAGATGTCTGCTCTCCAGGGAGGTAACCTGTGGGTAAAGTGATGAACCTCAAGCCCGCTGGCTGTCATTCCTGGCTCCGCTGCAAGCCTCTGCCACCTGCCCTTGGACAAGTCACTCTCCTGATGACTCAGTATCCCAGCTGTAAAACAGGGATTGCTGCTTACCTCATGGGGACGTTGTGAGGGTAGGCTCATGGATTCCTTTGCAGTTGGATGTGTTAAGTTGGGGGGGGAACAACAAAAAGTGACCACAAAGACAAACATGAAAAGGGATCTCTTCTTCCCTTGCTGCCTCTGAATGTACTCATGTTCCTGTTGATAATATAATGGTGAGTTATTCATCACTGACATATACTCCTTCAATTGCACTGGTGGGAACAGTTTTTTGGATGTAATTTTGTATGTTTTTATAGTATGTTAATGTTTTAAGCAATTTCTAAGAAAATTAGAAAAAATAACAAACAATTAATCAAAGTCAGACTAACCAAGATGTAATCAAGTAATACGAGAGTGGGACTAGAAGCAGAGTTTTTAAGGGAACCTCAAAAAGAGAAAACACAAATCATGAGGCCTAAATAAGGAGTTCTGTTTTGTGTCCGTCTTAAATCCTATACCTGAGAATTTACCTGAGGAAGTCTAAGACCAGAAACCAAAAGGGGTCACTCCTCAGCTCTCTAATTCTCAAATAAGCTTCTTCAAAAGGAAGGGGAGCTCTGGTTAACTTTAACCCTTAAAATAAATATCATGTTGGTCGTATTCTCCCACAAGGTGGTCCAATGCTTATTTCTGGCTTTTCAGGGAGCCGGAAAACAGCACATTTTAGGGCAGTTAGGGTATTGGTTGACCTGGTGCTATAGCTTAATCTGTGCCTGTATGTGCTAAAGCAAAATGGAAGTACTTGTCTCCTCTGTTGGAAGAGGGCTGAGAGACTTATGGAAATGCTGTAAAGAATGTGGAGATCTGCAGGTGGAAAATGCTGGGAGCGGTCACAGCTTCAGTTTTACACAGGGACAAAATTCACAGTCATATTTTACCTGTCAAAACTGTATTTTCTCTAAAAAATAGAAAATCCCAAAGGAATTGGCTAGAGAAGAGGAACATTCATCTTCTCTTAGTACAGTATTTTTAAGGCTTTGATTGTGTAAGCTTTCCTGGCACCTGCCAAGGCTATCTTTGGAGAAAAAACAAGATTCTTGGTGGCAGCACGTGGAAACCTTTTGTTGTTAAATTTTAGTCATGGTTCCTTTTTTTCCTTTCCTTTTCCCATCTGCAGTTGAGTACGACAAGGAGTTCACACCTCACCAGAGGCACCACAAGGAATTCAAATTTAATTTGTCTCAGATTCCTGAGGGCGAGGCCGTCACAGCCGCTGAGTTTCGGATCTACAAGGACTGCGTTGTGGGAAGCTTTAAAAACCAAACCTTCCTTATCAGCATCTACCAAGTGCTTCAGGAACATCAGAACAGGTATGCAGGAGGGCCTTGCTCTGTGCCACCAGCTGCTGTCCTGGTGAAGACTGAGCTTTGCATTAATGTTGGGAGGACTGAAAATAAATATCCGGTTTGTTCATGTTAACAGGGTTATGTTATTGCATGGTCCTTTCCTTATGGGAAATGGACATGGTAGAGTACAAATGGACATCAACCAGAGAAAGTTCACACTATTGTAGCCCAGGGTGTGACTTAGCTGCAACCTTTGTGTTGTCTTTAAATAGAGAAAGAATCTGATGAGAAGCAGTAGATTTTTAAACTGGCATTGCTCTTGTGTACCGAAATACACATACTCCCTTTCAACTTAATCTTACCAGCACAAAAAGCATAGCCTGTTTTAAAAATACTGGTAATTAGTTCAGACTTCACCTGCTCTCAACTGGGCTTAAATAAAGTAAATAAAGCAGAAGAAAATTCAGCATACATTTTGCATATGCAGGTACAGAATCACTCCGTGACTTTCAGTGGCATTGAGAGAGGCAAAAGTGAGAGGCACAGTAGAAACTGTGACACAAAAAATCCAAAAAAGTGTAAATGGAGTGATTAATTTAAAACCTGTAATGTTTCAGATGGAGGAATCATGTAAGGCTAAAAGATGGAAATATACGGTCAATTAAATGTCAGATTAATGCTGTGGTACAAAAGTGTTTCATTACTTGTTAGGACTGTAATTGTTCGTCTGCTGCAGGCATTAAAAAAAAAAAAAAAGGAAATCAGCAGTGCTTAAAAAAAAAGCTCCATTTGTTTCCTCTCTGAAGGTTTCCTGGGTGTTTTCCTTTCTGCTCCTTCTTTCTCCAGCCTTTCCATTGGTACCATTTGGGGTACCATGTGCCTTTGATGATTGGCAGTTGTGAAGGGAACATTAAATAGCTTGTGGTTGTTCTGTGGGGAGTGTGGCCTCTGGGGAACTGGAGAGAAATACTTGGGTGAATAGGTGATGGGGAACAAGGGGTGAGTTTTAAAAGATCAGTGATGTGCTTCCCTTTGCGCTTTGAGTTGGATATTGCTGGAGTGCCTCCAGGGGTAACGTGCTGGCTTGTTACATCAAGAGCTGATGGAACTCCGGATGGTCATGCAGATTTCATAGATGTTAGCTGTATTGTTCATTTAGAACCACATTGCATAAAAAATGGGAACTGTTGGTCTGCTTTAGATTCCACAAGCAGAGATCCCACCTCTGGAGCTAAAAGAAAACCTCTGCAATGAGTCTATGGAAGCAATTAATATTCTGCTTTGTGACGGTCACCAAAGCAGGGCACAGAGTAAGAGAATTGTCAACTTATATGTTTATATAACATTTTTTTCAGAGTGAACTGAGCAAGCAAATAAGGCATCGCAGAAAAGAGAATAAAGTACAGGATACAGCCTCTAATATACCCTGTTCCTAACAAGCTTACAAACTCCATTCTCAAAGTGCCTGTGTGCAGCAGTGATGCTGGAGCCTTGTGTCTTTGTTTCACATCCCATACCAGAAGCACACCAAAATCAGATCGCACTACGAAGCTGAGACGTGTGTCCTTTGGCACTGGGCACTTTGACATCTGCATGTGCTGGGCATCACTGGGTGCTGGAGACTTCCCTATGGACAGAGCAGAGGCAGCAGCTTGGGTGGGGATCGCCAGGGTGGTCTCTGTCCAAAGCTGGCAAGTAGTTTGGGTCTTTCAATTCCCTTTCATCATGTTCCTTCTGCCGTTGCTGGCGGCCATGCTGAGGGGATCCCACTGTTGGGACTGGGAATCATAAAGTGGCTTCCTCCAGATCCAGGCTGCCAGCAATTCACTGTCCCTCCTGACATGGGCTAGGCGTGAACCACTGACCCAGGGATGAGTGTCTGGAGTTCATTACTAACCTCTGACTCATCCAGTCCCTCAAGACTTCCTTTTTGTTTCTTTTTCTGCTTTATTTATTTATTTTTACTGAGGGGAAGGAGGGAGATGTTTGGCTAAAGCAACTTGTGCTTCAGATGAGTCTGTGGGAATTGTCACATCATCTGCACAGAGGTGGGCAAGATATGGCTCACAGAGTTTTGCAGCTGTAAAAAGGACATGCCCTTTTCTACCCTTTTTTCCTTTCAGCTTAAAGGACTCTTTCATTTACTGGTAAAATATAAAAGCACATATGAAAATGTGTGTGCTTCTGTATAAGTACATGCATAGGTTTGTATTCTCTGTATATATATGCATACATACACATATATGCATATATATATATGCATATAAATGACCCCTTCTGTGTTAAATACATGCAGATGTTAAAAGACTGTTAAAATAAGATAGCAGAAGCTGCTTATTACTCAGTGTTATAGTCAGTTGAGGTCTGACTCCATAGCCTACTGCTGCTGTGGATTCAAATGTTCACCCTCATTGCTGACTTGGGTGGACTTGAGTCTGTAAACATTCTTGAAAACAAATACTAAAAAGTGGTATTTAGCTGTTCACGAATATCTCTGCATGAAGAGGAAAAATGCCTCAGATTCTTCTGGTGTGCTTTAAGGAACTCTATTCTTTGAGTGGTTTTGTTCACTTACTTGCTTTTACTTGGGGGGGGAAGAAAGTCCAAAATGCTTTTTTCTCCCCCTTTTGTCTCAGTGGATTAATTTGGAATGCAGTGTTTTCTTTTGCTGTTCAGAACACTGGAAGGTTAAATTATAAAAAAAAGAGTGCACTGGTTTTTGAAGGAACTTGCTAAATATTTGTAAATCTTCCGTTGAATTTTAGCAGACATCTTATAAGCCAGAAAATAACAGCTGCATTTGACTTAAAAAAAACCCTACTAAAAAAGTTGTGTCATGCTTCCTTTGGACTAATGGTTTTGAATAACAGCTTGATATTTCCTGACATTTTATGACATTATATTGCATAAGGAAGAGTCTGTACAGATCTTGAAGTCTAGCTGGTGAAATAGCAGATGAGACAGAGGAGTTGATGTAGCGCCTTTTTTCATCTTTTTCTACTGACAAATATTCCTTCTGGTCAGGAAAATTCATCTCTAAAAGCTGCAGAAGGTGCCTGTTCAGTCAACATCTGCAGTCTTCAGAGAAAGTTCAAAGACACCATGTTAATCTTGGCTCTTATGAGGTCAACAGTTGTCTGAGGCGGTTATTGGTAGCTACTAAAATACTTTTGGGTGCAAATAATTTTTAAGTGGGCAGCTGGCATGTATGGATTCAAACCAGCAGTCTACAAGAGAAAGGCAGGAGGCATCTCTGGGGGAAAATATATATATATAAAGGAAACCTGCCTGCTTCTCTCAAAGAAACAAGTTTGGTAGGGCAGGAGATAAGAGAAAGCTTTAGTAAATACAAATCTTCACCAAAGCTCAGAGCCTAGAAGTATCCCTTGGCTCCAATTAAGTGTAATGAAGTGGCTCAATTGAGTATTACTTGAGCAAAGGGGAAAAAAAAGCTCATCTGGACAGTAAAAGGATGAGCGTGTGACTCCAGCCCAGATGTGTGCTGCTGCACGGAATTGCAAGGCACTGCTGGCTGTTCCCTGATGGCTAAAAACAGAACCCAGCCTGAGGCTAAAATTTCTACCAGTTACTGAATTATCGAACTGATTTTTGCCACTGTAGAGAAAGCTGAAAACAAGGACCATGGGCCCATTTGAGACTGTCTCCTAGACAGGCATGTAAGCATAGAGAACATGAACGATCAGACATCAATGGTGATTGAAATAGCATAAAACCTCTGGGTAGAAATTTGACCCTCTCCTCATTCAAAGCCATCAGAAATAAGAAAAAAATACTTGTGAGGACTCCAGGCGGTAAAACTCACATTGAAGACAGTGTGGTCTAAGTACATTCTCTCTTAAAAAGAAAACATTTTTAATACTGACTCACTTGTGTCAGTAATATTTTCATCTCGCCATTCCTTCCATGCTTTTGTAAGGTAAGAAAAATAGTGCCTGGAAACTAGGCTTTTGTTTTCTAACCAAACCGCAGTTAACGGCCACATTTTGTCATAACACAAGCTGCTGGAGTTGTCAGTGGGTTGATGCGAAGAGATTAATGAAATCCTCAGGATGGGTCAAGCTTGTGGCCAGCCATCAGTTGTGTGCATTTCGGATTGTGTGGAGAAGAGGCTTCACCAAATAGGGCTGAGGTGACATCTGGTTTGCTCTGAGGGGGATGACTCTGGGTTTGGAAACAGGCTGTGGGCTGTAGGGGCTGACACTGGGAGAGGGAACAGATGATACATCTGCCGGATGTTGCTGCCCTTCAGCTTCTGACCCCCCAGAGTTTTAAGAGACTAGGCTGTTTGAACACTAGGGTGGGATTTTTTTCTTCTCTCTCTCTCTCTTTTTTTTTTTTTTTCTCCTTTGAAATATGCAGAAAACAGGGGTATTTGCCAAAGCACCAGTTTAGGAGGACAAGTGGTATCAGCTTCCAGGTGCTTGTCCCACCTTGGCCGTATCTGACAGACTGTTTAGTTTCATCAGGCAAGAGCTACACAGGCAAGAGCCTTATGTGGTACTAGTGCACAGCTCAGCCCTGAAGCTGGGCCTGATTCTAAACTGTAGCACTGATTTTGTGAAAGAACCAGCAAAGCCCTCTGTGATTTCTGATACCATTTAGGAGTGGATTGCCATATAAGCGAGACCTTTACAAGGGAAGGGAAGAAATGAGTTTGTCCCTGAAAACAGCTCGTTATTTAAACAGTTTCGTTCTTGAAACTTCCATGTTCTCACCCAGAGAGGTGTCAGGTCAGGACTAGGGAAGGCAGTTTATGGTTGATCAAAGATGTTAGTCCTTGGTTTGGATCATCAGTATGTTTTCAAGTGTAAATATCCTGCTAATGCAGACCTCAGAACACTCCCACACTGTCCAAACAACTGATCTATGAAAAACACAGTGGCCTGTGTTAGTGATCAAAGGAAGATACGGTACCTTAATGGTCAAAGTTTATTAAACAGTTTCGTTTGCACCCAGAATGAAATATGAGGACATGATGGTTGGGAAGATTCCTCCTACACGATAAGACACGTGTGGACATAAGTGAGCCCTGCAGAGCGACTGCCTGGGGACCATGTTCTTGTTGTGCCAAACACAATTCCTAAAGGGTTAAGGCACTCGTTGGCTTTTAGCTGCCAGTTATAGTGGTAATAAAGTCTTCCTCTTTGCAACAGGATATTTATACAAATGTGATCCGAGCTTCTAACCTAAAGGGCAAATTGATTCAACGGCAGTGTTTATAGCTTAGAAAATAAATAACCGTTCTCAACTGGGTTTTGGAATGGGTTGTGTAATACAAATGACAAAGCTAGCATCAATCTGTTTCAAGTTGGGGTCAGATTTGTATACAGTGTGTATATATTTGTATATGATAGAGCTGTTTCCATGATGCTATAGAGAAGCGTCTGCCCACATCTCAATTCAGCTTCCACTGTGGGTGTGTGATTTGTTGTGGTTTAGGCTGGTTGGTTTAGAGTAGTTTGAAAGTCATTCTGGATAAAACTTACTGGTTCCATAACCAGCTGGCATTTTCTATCAAAACTAAAGAATGCCATATCTGTGCCTTATATCTTTTCTTTAAGGACAAAGATAAATACTACCCCTTTGTCCTCTCCCCTATCTTCATGCCTCAAACTGCATTTAAACTCTGAAGTACCATAGCCTTCACTACTGCTAGAATACCCCTTTTTCTTACAGAATTGTAGTTAAAAAAAAAAAAATCTCCTATCCCTGTGACTTAGGTTGATTTTTTTCTTTTTTTTCACTTCTCCTGTTTGTAAAATGTTCATTCCTCAGATCTGTGAAGCTCAAGATGTTAAGCTGGAAGTGGGGGGACACCTTTGCCTTCAAATATCTATGTTGGCTATACTGGGGATTATCACAGACCTGTAAGATGAACTTCCCATAGTCTTGATGTAGAGAGACCACGTCCTGTATGTCTAGGCTCTGATTTTCCAGTCTTTGACACATTCAGCCTTAAAACCCCATGTTTCGCCCTGCTAGTCTTCCAGTGAGTCTGGAAGATTTAACCTCCTGCCCTTGGATATTCCGCTGCCAGGATGAGGCATACAGTGATACAGGGCAGCCTTTTCAGCACAGGGCAACTCTTATCAGACAGAGCAGTGGAGGTGTGAGGCTGAGCATATCTATCCCTTCTTGTGTGTCCCATGTCTGGATGCATCTAGGATGGCTTTCCTCTATCTGTCCTGAATTGCAGACCCCCTCCAGAGTGTCTCCCAACATCTCCATTCTGTGCTTTTTCCTCTGCTGGCTGTCAATCCCTGCAAATTAGTGCCCAGCTGCTGGTCTTCTATTCCACCTTGGAAGGAACTTCATTTATAAGTTGACATTTCTTTGTATTTTCTTCCTGGTTTCCAAGAAGCTCTTATAGGATGTGCACATCTCTCCTGGTCCTCTGGCCCACGGTTTGCATAACTTCTTCAAGACAGTTAAACTGAGCCCTACTTCTCATGAAACAATAAGATACTACTTTGCTTTCAAGTAGAGACTGCCTTTGCCTTCCATGGCAGCTCATTCCAGGGGCTGGCATTTCCCTGCCCGCAGGTCTCTGTACAAAGGAGCACTGATTAATTAAATTTTGTATGTGCGCTTGAATCTTTGGACTACTGGTCATTTAGATAGACTAAGTTGTTAAGGCTGACTACTGGTCATTTAGATAGACTAAGTTGTTAAGGCTTTGTATTGCATCGCTTGGCAGTACCTCATCCTGTGGGAGCTCCATGTAAGGTTCATTCTGTAAGTAATAAACGCTTTTAAACTCAAAGCGGCGATTACATCTACTGCAAGATGGTGGATGTACAGGTTTGAAAAGGCTGCAATATCAAAGTTTTATCTAAGTGGAGTTCTTTTTAACTAAGACTGAGCCAGTTGCGAGTAGATTTATTTCTCCTTCGATAGTGGGTAGTGGAATAATCTTGCTAGCTTGCTATACGCAGGATAATTTTTACTGAAAGTTGATGTCAGAGCAGACTAAAGACTCTGATCCTGAGGCGGGCAGAGGAGTATTTAGAAAGCGCGTTAATTAAAATGTAGATTCCACACTTCAGTGCAAAATTCCCTTTTGAGAAACTGCTGCTAGGCCGTCTAGACTATTATGTCAACTTGTCTTTGAAGAAAAGTAAACAAAAAGGTTCAGCTGAGGAAAGTTTTAGAGACTTATAGTAATTAATGCTTTGGTAAATGGCTGTTGATGCGTAACAATCCTTTAAACACCTGGGTAATTGCAGGCTTTGAAGTTGGGCCAAAAATGTTGTTCCAAGATATGTAATTAAAATACAAGACCTTTAACTTGGTCATTTTGAAGGTGAGATTTCTGTTTGTTCTCACTGTCTCCCTGGTAAAACTTCTGCCTGGTCACGGAAAGAAGGCCAGGGAGGGTGGGAAACTAAAAAAACTAGTTCAACAGATGCTTCTTTAAATTCAGCTTTTTATAGCTTTGGTGTTTTTCCTGTAGCAAAGTTCCATGTTGTAATGTGTATCCAGAACAGAAAAATTATTTTAATGTGAACATTTCACTAAGTATAGTAAGTAAGAGAAACCACTTGACCTGGTTACTAATTTGACTGAATTCTAATCTAATTAGTGTTCAATTAAAGAGAATTAACACCTAGAGACATTTTGTTGAAAGGTTTACACAGAGGTTTCAGTTAACAAAATATTTATCTTAGAGGGGGAAAAGCACTGAAGTTAAATGCAAGCTGTTCCTCCTATAAATGCCCTGAGTACATGGTTGGGATGCTGGCATTAAGAATAGTAGCTATATTTGATATTTATATCTGACAAATCGGCTCACTCTCTGAGGACACTGGAGCTAAATCCTGCCTTCTGAGTTACACAGGCCATATTTCTCCGGTAAACTGTGTATTCCTTTCTGTTTATTGCAGCCACTTGTGATTGCTCTGTTGACCTTTGCTTTTCCATCTTTCTCCAGAGTCTTCTGAAGGCTGTGGAAACACTCCCATTTATTTCTTGGTACTCAAGTCCATACTTCAGGGCCTTGATCCAGAACAAAGAGCTCCTGTTTCGAGTTGGGAGTTTCTAATTTGCATCTTCCTATTTAATATCCTCTCTTGTATCAGGAAAGTTGTTTAAGCTCATGGCCTTGGTTTCTCCCATTCACTTGTTTCCCTTTAATAATCTAATATTAATACATGTTATGCCTGCAGCAGCCTTATTATGGAAATCATTAACTGAACTTACCCAGATGGTTAATCACTCTGAAAATGAAGATGAGACTGATGGTCACCTTAGTGACAATGGCAGTAACTGTGTAAGAACCCAGAGGGCGGGTTTAGACAGAGAGTGTTAAGAAAATGCCTGTTTTGGTGATGAAATTTATCTTCTGTACACTGAATTTTAAAGACCTGTGGAGGTGCTAGAGGTCTTTTGATGTCCCTGACATCTGAGGTTGCTTGGACATGAAACCTTTAAACTGAGTCTGCTTTCTTCAGCCTATGCTTCTTCCTGTCTCCTCAGTGATGCTGGCTCAAACATTTCTTCCAGCCTTTCTTTTTCTAGAAAGTTTTTCCTGTTCCTCACATTCCCTTCTTGTTTCTCTCAGGTTCTATATTGCCTCTGTTTTTCCCAAATGCTGAAGTTTTCAAATATCCTTCCATGAAGGTGACCATGTACTCAGTTGCATGCTTCCTCTTGGAAGGTCACTGCCTGCCTCACTGCATGGGATCAATGTCATCACTTAATGACTAGAAATTCAATACTTTGTTTTATGTGACAGTATATGATCCGTTTCTCACCTTCTTGTCCACTCTTAGATTTTTCTTTGACTGTGGGCTTGCATTTACTTGTGCTTAGCGCTGATCAGTATGATGTCTGACTGCTTCCTAACCTATTTCTTTTTTGGACATGGCTATAAGGCCTCATTCTTGTCATGCATGTACTGGTGAGGATCAACTTCCTCCAGGAGGTTAGTTGCCCCTTTCAGATGTTTATTTTTTCCTTTCTCCACCACTACTGTTTGGCTTGCAGGAAACCCCTGCTCATCTGTTTTGTGCACTTCAACTTTTGTAACAGCTTGGGCCATAGGGTGTGGACCTGCTAAGCAAACGCTGTTGGCAAAAATGGTCCCTGCCAAAATCAGCCAATGATCCAGCATGGTAATAAGGCTGTGCGGCAGTTTTATCCCTCATGTTTCCTGTCTTTCTTTTGCAGTCCTATTAGGAGAGGAATGGAATAAATGGGTTTTCTATAGTCTTCAGAAAGCAGAACTGGGAGAAAAGAAGATTTGCAGTTGTGTAGGTCTGTTTTCCTCTCAGCACTGGGGCAAGAGTGGAAATGGGTGATTCTCATCACTGACATCTGTCAGCATGTTTGTTGGCAGCTGTGTTGCCACAAATGGCAGCAGTAGCCCTCTGGGAGCTACCAGTGCAGGAAGATGCCAGTAGTTTCCCAACTACTTCTAGAAGCAGAGAGATGCTGAGTTGGGAACAGTGGGCCTAATTCACAGAGGTGTGGTGGGCATCTTTCTACTCGCTTTTCTCTGCAGAATGTTTCCTTTTATTCAGGGTCTCTCCTTCTATACTTTGCACATCTGTGTGTCCCTGACAACTACAAAAAATCCTCCACCTTTCCCTATCTAATGATATATTCTTTCCCTTTGACTAGAGAGAGAGATGAGATATTCTTTCCTTTTGACCTCCTTCCCCTTTTCCCTTTGACCAAAGGCTAACCTGGGAGATCTCCCAGTCTCTATTCCAAGATCAGACACCACACAGCTTTTTTTTGCAGAAGTAGCAGGGACATCTCTTCTTAGACACGTGACTTGTAGGAAAGAGCAGATTCCCCTCAAGTGATTCATGGTATTTGGTTTACCAAAGGGGAAAGAAGGGGAAAGTATGTTCCTTGAATACAAGAAGTCCAGAGAACTTTGTTGCTAAGCTCCGAATCTCTGTTGAACCTTTTTGGGCAGGAATTTTCAGATACTTACTGCTTGGCTAAATTTGAAGTGACTTTCTTAAAGGGGGGTGGACATACAAGATTTCTATTCTGGAAAAAGAAAGGGAGTACTTAGATATTCTCAGTCAAATAGCTGGAATTCTTTTTTATGTGAGTAAATTATTTCTTTCCTCCCTAATTTTTTCTTTGGAAATAGATGACTGAATAGTCTTTTAAAACTTTCATGCCAAAATGAAAACTAGTAAGAAACTATATGCAATTCTGTGCAGCCTGGTGAGGTTTGGGTGACAAATATTAATTCAAAACAGGCTTAAACAGAAAGTATTCAGGTGTGTTACCTACACATCTACTATGACCTTAAGTATTTGAGGGGTGAACCTTCAGCATTGGCTTCATCCAGTCGAACAATGAAGAAGTCAATTGAAATTTTTTACAGAGAGAGTGATCAGACATTGGAATGGAATGGGCTACCCAGGTAGGTGGTGGGTTCACAGTCCCTGGAGGTTTTTAAGATGAGATTGGATGTGGCACTTAGTGTCATGGTCTAGTAACCACAGTGGTAGTGGATCAAGAGTTGGACTTGATGATTTCAGAGGTCTTTTGACTGGTTGATTCTATGGTTCTATGAATAGCAGAGCTGATTGAAAACCAGTCCTCTATGAGACTTTTTGCAAAGAGTTAACTGGACTGGAAAGCCCACTTGTCCATTTTTCTTCATGTTTCAAAGGAGTTGAAATCTCTCCAAAGTGAGTGTGACAAACTAGGATAAAGCAGATCATTCTTGCTTGGTATGATTGCACTTTGACTGGGCAGTTTGCTGATTATATTTGTGGAGGACACAAAAATGGGGGACACCCATAGAAAGGCAAGTCTGTGTTTTCAGTAATCTAATAATGGTGGAGGTTCAGTCTGGGGTGGGGGGGTTTGGGAAGGGAATGTGATTTAGGAGAAAGGATGATTTCATTTGGACATGAAAAATCAGTGATATAAATACACCCTAGGAAGTGACTGGGTCCTTTACAGTTCAGCAGCATGAGTCTAAGGATTATAGTAGATCACAAGGTGAACATGAGTTAACAGTGTGAGTTTTGTGAAGAAGCCAAAATCATATTCCGAGGTGTATGAGTAGAGGCACAGTCTGTGAGACACATGAATATTATCCTTCCACTGTACTCAGCATCAGTGAGATCTTGATCTGAGCTGGGTCGATAAAGAGCGATGAGAATAGTCAAAGTCTTTAAAACATGGCTTGTAAGGAGAGACTGAAAATATTGTTTTAGTAAGAAGGAGATATTGTGACATTTAAGTAAGATAATATAGGGAAAATGAAAAAAAGAAAAAAGAAAAAAGAAAAAAAAAGACCCATGAAATGTTTCAAGTGAAACCCATTCAATTTCCTGGGAAGGTGACGGAGCTCCTGAGGCTGGCGACCTGTAAGCTAAGGTGAGGCAAATGCCTCTCAGGAATGATAGGGATGCAGTTGACCCTGCCTGGAGTTCAGGGGAATGGGCTACACGATGCCATGTGGTCCATTTTGCCTTTACAGCTCCCCGCTGTCCAAGTGCCTTCCCAAAGTACAAGGCAATGGGAATATGAGCTCTCATCCTTCTCTTTGTGTTTTTGTAGACCTGACTACTCCCATGTGTTTGAGTGTTCAGGAGGGTTTGCTCTTACAGAGCTCCCTGTACAGAGGAGTTAGAGTAGCTCTGTCACAGAGTTACCCTCTTACAGAGATCAGAAAGCAATTGGTGTGAGGAGGAAGGTCAGAACAGGTGCTAGGAAAACCCCTTTTCAGATACAGTCTGTTTCAAGCATTGGCAAGGCCCGATGTGTAAGTCATGTTCAGAGGTGGGAATGATCTAGCAGTTCATTCCTCTCATCAAACTGGAGAGGGAGAGAGTGGTTGCAGCTGCTGCTTGCAAGTTGCCTTTAAGCAACACTTCAGTTTATATACCCTGCCTGGGAAAGCCCAAATCTCTCAACCTTAAGGTTTCCAAAACACGTAGCAGCTGGCCAGCCTTAGCTGCTTGCTGCTGCTGGAGGTGAAGGTCAGAGTTGAGCTTGAACGCTTGTTCCATTGGAGCAGTGGTGGCAAAGACTCCTGTGGGAAAGGCTGTTGAGTCAACCACAGAGTGTGCAGCTACCAGTGAGGTTGAGGAAAACCTCTGTGCTGTAAAAATAGCTGCACTAGGAGCCCTAATGTACTTAAGTGCTTATTTTTCCATGTGTGATCTCATGCAAGCCAAGCTGCTGGGCAGCATGACATAGCAGTTGGCCAAAATTAAAATGTAACTCAATCAAAATGTTTTTTTTTCTGAAGTTAACTTTTGATGGGTAGGAGGGACAGGTACTCTGTTTTCTCATTTCCATTGTTCCTGTTAGGAAAAAAAAAAGTGCAGGGAGGAAAAACAGATGAAGATGGGATTGACACCTGGTATCCATTTTGTGATTATAGCCACAGGTTAAGGATAGGAATTGCAGCTTTCTTGCACAGGAAACTTATGCCTATAATACATCAAGAAAATGTACATGGGATTTCTCTGTGGGCTTCTGCAGCTGATTTCACTGAACTGAGTTTGGGTGAGTATTTGATGCTGCAAAAAAGGTACAGACCTAAAAGCATTTGAAGCTGAAGTCCATGAAGCAGGTGCAGCACCAGCAACCTTGGAACAAGGCACTCTAATCTTTGTTGATAAGCCTTAGAAAAATGTCTTTAGAGGCCTTTAGAGGTTCATTTTCCTTCACTTTGTGATACTTGACCATTAATTTATTTTTATTTTTTTATTTTGGTCAATTGTGCTAAGCCTGTATGTGGTGGGCTGATACCATGAAATCCCTAAGACAAAAGCCACTGAATGCCTGGACATGCTAGTATTTTGACCACTGTCCTTGCCAGGGTTATCATTACACTCTTTAAGAAGAAGAAAGCCTTACAAGTCCCTTGCTGGTGGAGAAGTGGACAGACCTGAGGAGTACGCTTGCTTTCCTCTTAGAAAATGTAATCCTGAATTTCATATATGGAAGCATGTGCATCTCATGGCAGAACTCTGGGTACACATAAGCAGATTTGGGGCAGTGTTTTTTTTTTTTCCCTAGCCATTAACATAACTTATAACGACTACAGATTTTTTTTTTTTTTTCTGTAATGGCAAAAGCCAGGGGAGAAAATCACTGTCACCATGGTCTTCTCATTACACTTCTCCTCTGCAGGGCCTCTGACCTGTTTCTGCTGGACACGCGGGCAGTGTGGGCATCGGAGGAGGGCTGGCTGGAGTTTGATGTCACTGCCACCAGTAACATGTGGGTGATGAACCCTCAGCACAACATGGGACTGCAGCTGAGCGTGGTGACCCGGGATGGTAGGTTACAGGCCAGGTAACACTACTCGCCTCTGGAGTCCCTTGGATGCTGTCCAGAAGTGGTGCTAACGGAACCTAGCTGGGATGTGGGAGGGTGAGCACCCTAAGCAGCTGTAGCCAACAGCACGAGCAGGGTGTCTGAGGGCACAGCTGGTGGACTGTCGGTTATTGGCTGCCCCATGATGGACATAACTTTTCACTTAAGTAAGGTCAAGTATCTCTCGACAGTACCAGGATGAGCTGGTGGAGGTGGGTTGGGGTAGTGTCCAACCTTGTTTTCTTTTTGTCTCTTCATGCTGGAGTTTGCTACACCTGTGATGTCAAGTGAGAGTAGAGGGGTTGCCCTCTGTTCTCCCTGAGGAAATGTTAATGCCAGCCTCTACCTGCCTGGTTGGGCTGAGAGCCCATCCCCGTGCTCCTGACAAAAGCACACCATCCCTTTGCCCTCTGCTTTCCCTAGAGGTCTCCTAATCTCATATCTGCTTCTTGTGTTTCACAGGCAGCAGAAGAAATTCATGACACCTCTGGGCTTTGTGTTTTATATATCTATCTATAATTCTTTATAATAGGGTAGAGAAAATGGAGAGTTTATTTATATAACTGTTTGTATAGAGTAAAAAAAGCCTAAACTGGAATAGAGATGCCAAAGAGGTACCAAAGAGCCAGGTGCTTCAGTGAAGTCTCTTGTCCAGGATGGAGTGCTGTCATAACAATGCCTGTAGGCCGTTTTGGTGGCAGGAAAGGAATGTTTAGTGTTTAAAGAAGAGCAAGAAGAAAGGAGACACTGGTTATGGGGATGTTGCGATGCTGAAAGGAACAACCCACCTGCACTCTTTTTTCTAACATTCACTTTACCCTTTGGTTTGAAGGTTTCAGTGTAAATCCTAGAGAAGCTGGCCTTGTAGGGCGAGATGGCCCTTACGACAAACAGCCTTTCATGGTGGCCTTCTTCAAAGTGAGCGAAGTTCACCTCCGGACCACTAGGTCAGCGACAAGCAGGCGCAGGCAGCAGAGTCGGAACCGCTCCACCCAGACTCAGGACGTTTCCAGGGTGTCAAGTGTCACAGGTAATCATGCAGCACAAGGCGGGATGACTTGCAGTGTTTCCGTTTGCTTTGGAGTTGAAAGAAGCAAGAAGGGGGTCGTGAGGTGGGATGCTCTTCCCTGGGGTAATAGGTTACATCTGCAAGGGGATGGTAGAGGAGAAGATCTCACGCAATAGACTCACAGGAGTCCTCTTGAATCCAGGGTGGAGTCCAGACCCCCATGTGAAGTTGCATCCATTTATTTCAAGGGGGTGAAGTATTTTAGCCACAACTCTTGTGCTTGTAGGTTGCTTGCTAAGCAGTACTTGTCTAGGATTATGCCCTGTGAAGTGCAATATTAGAAAGATTCAATCTCTGTGTACACTGAGATTTATGGTATGGCACAAATGCATTCCCAGCAGAGTCCTCTTTCAGATTTCTTTGGAAAAAATGTGGTAGAACAGCAGGAGATCTTTTTTTTTTTTTTTTTAACCTTCTGAGAACATCAATGTTTACATGGTAAAGCACATTTCCAGGCAGGCAAAGAAGTTTTCCTGTTTGCTGTGGAAAGGTTGCATGTTGCAGGTGTTTTACAGCAGCCTTATGAGTGCTGTTGCAGGCTGGTGGGGCAATACAGTAACTCTGAAATTTTTATAAAAATTGAGAGACTCTCCTGTCTTCTAATTCTTATCTGTTTTCCAGCCACTCTGCCCTCCATCACAGTGCTACAAGTCCTTTTAATTGAGTACTTTCTTCCCTCTCAAACACTTTAGCTTGTTCCAAGTTACTTGATTAATTTGCTTATGCTGCCCCCTTCATTTCTAATAGGATCCCTGCCCTTCCCGTCTCTGGAAATCACTATGCCCCAAGGAAGAGAGGCAGCTGTATTTCTTAGTTTATATCCAGACGCAGCACAGGGAGATAAGCCAGCGTTGCCAAAACTTAGCTGGTGTGAATCTGTAGGCTTTCGCCTGCTCCTGAATGCTTGGGCTGTGGGTGAGCCACGCTGCACCTGAGGCTGCTCCATGCTGGCCATGGTACTGGGAACCTTCAGGGAGCAGAGCCAGGATGGGAGCCCTTCCAGAGCTGGTGGCCAGGGTTTGTGCATGGCCATGTGTTGACTCAGCCAAATTGCTCCAGCCCATCATGCTCGTGGACTTGCCCTTTGGGCTAGGGCACGCCAGCAGCAGTTGGCCACCAGTGGCCTTCGCGTGTCCTTGTGGTGCACACTGCAGCGTGGCTGTGGGTTCCCATGCCATGCTGTGCAAGGGCCAGTGTGACTGTGAAATCCTTCATGGATTTTAAGGGCAGGAGAAATGATTCAGTCCTGAAGCCTGGCCTCCCAAGGGGAGGCTGGGCAGTGCCAGCATGGCATTGCTGGAGGAGTTAACATCTAATCTAGCATGAGAGCCCTCTGCCAGCACCTTCTGGGGGTCTAAATTTCTGAGTCCTGCTTTGGTCCTGGTTTCCTTCAGGTCTCCAAGCTGCAGATTTAAAGCTGGGCATCATGGCTGCTCTCTGAGTTGCTTTCCCACGTGATGAGTTTGCTTAAACAGAATTTTCAGATTATTAAATCAGGCAAAGTGCCTCAAAACTCCAGAGGGAGCAGATACTTCGGGCAAAAAGGGACATTTTTACATTGCTGCTTTCTTGACTACACCACACACCAGGTCATAAAATTCTAAAATGGCAAAAAAGAGAAAAAAATAGCTGGCATTCTGTGGTCTCAAGGGCTTTTTTGGGCTCTCCTAGCTTAAAGCCAGCTTTAATATAAAACCTGGAATTTGGCATTTCCGTAGTCAATAGTTGAGACTGTTAAGGTGGGGGAAAGGAGAGGCATTTAAAGTTAGGATGTATGTTTGGTTGGTTTCTGTGTTTAGAAAAGAGAAACTACATCAGCTTGTTTTCCATTCTAAGTGCGATACTCTCAGACCCTGTTCTCTTTAGGAAGTGGTTAATTTAACAACCCAAGAGGCACCAATGACCAATAAGGGTTTTTAGCATTAAAGAGATTACAGGGGGTTTTCATAATTTTTTTTAAAGTGTGAGGGTTTCTACATCCATGGCCCTGGGATTACCCTGAAGTCTGCTTAGTTCTCCTGAGGGTGCCCTGATGCATCTGGACTCAAAGCAGGTGCAGAACTGGGTTGCATCTCCCCACCTATGCATCTTTTTCTCCTGCTGTATCTTTTATCTTGTCAAATTTTTGGTCTGTGTTCTTACTCAAGCTCGGACTGCTAGCTGCCTTCCAGGGCTTAAGAGCAGTTTCTCTCCTTGAGAGCAAAGGCAGTGGTTTGGTGTTGGTGGTTTTCTCGGTAGATTCAAACTTCCTTTCTCTATATTAGTGGATGCACAGGGGGTTCATTTTTCAGTCCAAAAAAGAACCCCTTTTCCTAAAGATACTGTGAATTGTTTTGGGGAAATATGTTTTTAAAAGCCTCATTTACTATCGAGACATGACAAGCATTTCAAGTCCTGCAGTTTGGAGTGCATGAAGTGTGCTGCTGGGCTGGTATTGGATCTGGTGAACTGGGGGTTAGGTGAAAGCATCCTGCTGTGTGTGGGAAAGGAACCCCACTTTGACATGCAGTTGTTGTCCTGCAGTCAGTACCAAGAGCTCAGATACTAAGGCTATGGCTGTGGCATAAGATTCTCAGTGATCTGTGTCTTATTTCCCTGTATTACAAACACGTAATTATGATTGGCTTGTATAAAGCAGAACTGAATAACCCCCATGGTTATAAACTGCTTTGACGCAAGGGTCCTGCATCAATACATTCTTGGAGCCAAGCTCAGTTCTTCTGTAGAAGGAGGACAAGCAGGAAGAAAAGGGAGTATTTTCATCTGCTGGGGCAGAGGATCACATGCCAACTCTGGCTCAGGATGTGGAGGTATGAGGTGGGTGGGAGGAGAGTACAGGTATTTCTCTGATGTTGTCTGCAAGGTCTGGAGCCCCTCAGCCAAATCTTGCAGTGGGTTGAGCTTGTGCTCTCAGACTCCACGCTGACCCTCTGGTTAACTGAAGAGATGGGGACTGTCTTCAGCGTAACAGATGGTGACCCTCTGCCATACAGCCAACTCCGTGATTTACGGTTTCTGCACAGGCCTATCTCCTTGTCTGGTGGCAATAATCCTTCTCTTCTGCAAGTCAGCCTTCAGGCATATCCCTTCCCATCAGCCCTTCCTGATGGAGACCATTTAAACAC
Source organism: Empidonax traillii (assembly GCF_003031625.1). Taxonomy (NCBI): domain Eukaryota; kingdom Metazoa; phylum Chordata; class Aves; order Passeriformes; family Tyrannidae; genus Empidonax; species Empidonax traillii. The sequence continues at coordinate 27,710 of NW_020955879.1, forward strand.
CTGACTTTGGGCTGTGCTTGCTGCTCTGAGTGAAACTCAAGCAAAACTGTTTTTCAGGTCTTTCTCTTTAGCCATCCTAGGGCCCCTGGGATTTGTGTGAGGTGCTCCATGAAAAATAAAGAGGCCCTCCAAGTGGCCTTTCCGTCCAGCAGACACGCACAGCACCAGACAGATTTCCCCACGCGTACGGGAACCAAATATCGCAAAGGGCAGTTTGCACAAACACTGAAGGCAAATAAAGCCAAATGCTTTTGTGATGGCAAGGGTCTTGTTAACAAACTTCATTATCTGGCAGCCCATCTTCCCTTCAGCATAGTGCTTGGATGCAGAGTGGAGCAGCATGGCCAGAATTTCTGTATGTGCCTTCACATGCAAGTTCATGTCAGCCCAACATCTCCCCTTCTTCCCACCCAAGCAGATCACTTTCATGTGAAGTGGGCTATTATTAAGTGTGTGATCAGTTTACACCAGCTTTATCCGGGAAAATCACCAAAGTCAAACACCAAGAAGAAGGGGCTGGCCTTGGAGACCTCTGTCAAAGCTATTTTGAATCACAGAAGCAATTAATTACCGTGTGGAATTTGGTAAACTGGCACCTGGGGAGCAGCAAGAGTGTTCTCATTCGGATCGACCTCAGTAAATATTTATATGTTCTTTGCCAGCACTTAACGTGGGAGAGGTTATAGGAAATCTAGGGTTAGTGCATAAGTATCTGTAGGAGGAAGACTATTAGGGTCAGGCTATTCTCTTGCCCTTTTCAGGAACACACATGCCAGTGTCCAGCCTTAAGAGAAACATCTGTGCTTGCAGAAAGTCCGACTTGGGGCCTGATGAAGGCAGACAACATTCAGTGCAAACAAGCTGCAGAAACAAGCCATCTTAACTGTGCTGTTTTAACTGTGTTGCTCTGTGAGTTATTTTTAAGTGCAGAACTAGGGGTTTGGGTTTTTTTAAATCTCTGTTTTAAGCAAAATAGTTTGCAGTATGATTAAATGCAGTGCCTTGTAAATGCCAAGCTAGTGTTTCTGAATTGGTATGTTCAGAGGAAAAAATAGAGATGATTTTGCTAAACTCACAATGAGCCTATAGGAACTCCCAAAGCAGCTCTCTGAACTCTCAGGGATTTTAAGGGTCTCTGGCAAACAATCCTCACAAATTATGCTGTAGCAGTGTAAGCTGGCCCCATGGAAGTTGTTTGTAGCATCCCCCTCTGCTGCAGGCTGTCTGCTCTTGGCCCTCCTGGCTCCTTGCTGCAGGGCTGGTAGGAAGGGACACGAACCCTGTTGCCTCTTGCCAGTTGGATCTTGCACTGCTGCACCACCTCAAATGGCAATTTGGGCTAAAACAGCTGAGCATGCTAGTCTGGGGTAGCTGATGCTGCTTTCCAGGCTTTGGAGAAGTTGTGTTGTGGAAGCCAACTTCAGTAGCTCAGTCAGCTTTAGCTCACTGCCAAAACCCCTTGACTGTGTGTATTCCTCTTTTTTCAGGGCCATAACTGGATGTACATTTAATATACGTGGCTCTAGGGCATATGCCGAGCACCTAACCGTAGGGTTATGACTTGTGTGCATCTGTTTTGCTGCCTTTTTTTTCTCCAATTCAGAAAGTCAATGCTAAGATTGCTTAAAGGTTAATAAAACCCCTGAAGTTTGGCTAAAGTAACTTCCATGAAGTAGACATAGTAGGCAAACACATAACAAGAAAACAGGGCAGGGAATCAATGTTGGGGTGAGGGTTAAACAGGGAAGAGTGCAAATCCAGGGAGAGAGGATGTTTACTATGTTGACATTCCAGAAAGCAAAGGCTCAGTCTGGGCAAGTGAGAAGATAGAACTGTCTGCATCTGCCTTGGATGGAGAGCAGCCAGGGCTCCATGCAGAGTGTGAATCAGGTGATTCCAACCAGTGAGCTGAGGCGAGGTTTTGGGGGCAGTGTGAGAGAGGACACGTTCATAACATGTTCTGCTTCATGTAGCTTGTTAAGCAGCTTTTTTTTTTCCACCCCTCTGTTTTCTTAAACTTGTGATTGCTTGCAGCCTTCCTTCCTACTCCTGTTTTCTCTGCCTCCCTTGCCTTCTCCCCTTTCCTGTAGCAGATTTGGGTATGTTGTAGCTGGATTTGGAATGTAGCATCATTCTGCCCACTCAGTCGTGAATAGATGAACTCCACTGTAACTCCCAAATACAGATGGTTTTCTTCTAAGCAAACTACGTATTTCCCATTGAGGAATGGGACACAATGAAGTTGTGTTTTCAGGTACTTAGAGGAAAGCCTTTGATCGCTAAAAGTACCTTCTGCTCATTTTTTTTCCCCCCTCATTATGACCAGATCATTTCAAAACATCTCATGCTAGAAATTTGCTCCTAGGCTGAGCCAGGGACTGAAAAGCTTCATCTGAAAAAAAACCACCACACCCTGGTTTCTTCTGGGTATGTCTGGTTTGAAAATGGAAATCTTGAATAGAGAGACTCTCCTCCGTCCTTGCTACCACATGCTCCTGAAAGAGTGAATGTTTATACTGCAGCAGGCTGTTAACCAGCTCTGCTCACCTGATTAAATCCGTGATTGAAGCAAAGCTATTGAAAGTCTGAAATGCAATCCTTAGAGTTTAAAACCCAAGCTGCTTCTAAAAACAACTCTCTAATCTTTGGTGGTTAGGAGGCTGGGTTTGAGGTGTAGGGTTTTTTTCAGCCCTCAGTGTTAACTGTACCCAGCTGTACTGCTGTGCTGCCCTTAATGTCAGTTGGATGTGCTTTTAGTATTATAGTTTTTCTTTTGAATAAATATTTGCATTTGTAGTTCCCAAACTTTGGCGGGGGGGGGGGGGGGGGGGGGGGGGGGGGGGGGGGGGGGGGACGGGTGCTGGAGGGAAGAAAAAGAAAGGCTTATTCAGAGCCAAGGAAAAAGTCACTAAAAATATTTTTCTATCCCAGCTGCTGCATCTGGGGGAAGCTGCGCTGGGAGGGTGCCCTTTCAAGCCATGTTAGGGGCACCAGGGGGCTGGTAAGCCAAAAGGTCCAGGGCAGTGGGAGGCAGGCACATCATCGTGTGGCATCTGCCTGCTGACAGAAGCGTCTTTACTTGCAAATGAGGTGTGTGAGAGAGGAGGAGGCCCCTGTGGAAAGGCATGGGAGGAGAACATGGACCGTGAAAACATGGGCTCCCACGCTGCCCTGCTGAATTTGCTGCCATCTCTCCCCCTCTTGCTTCCCCTCGAGTGCACAGCGCGGGTTCAGCAGCTGTCACTGGTGGCCAAGCCGCTCCGCTGCAAAGGTGGTTTCTGTGGCTGCTCTGCTGAGGTCCAGCAGCCACCTGAGGTGTGACAAAATCAGCAACCACCCGTCAGGGCTGGATTTGTGCAGCCACCCGGAGGTAAAAGGCCCCTCTGTCACACCTCAGCTCCTCTGTGGTTCCAGGTGTTCACATGTGGAGCTGCCTCTCTTTCCAAATATAAATTGGAAATTCCACTCGCTGTCAAAAGCTGTACTTTGTGGGGTCATCACGAGCAGCTCCTGCATGGTTGAAACATCCTCATACATTGCGTCATGGCAAGGGAGAAGGTCTCTGGTCAGGGCTTTGCACCCTGCATTCCCTCTCTTTGGTGAAGTATTGGCACTGAGGAGCAAGTGAGTGGTGAGAGCATGTCAAGTTCTGTGTCACCTGCAAATAAGCAGCTTATCAAAAGGAGAAACAGGTTTTTCAGAGCATGGTTTGTAAAGGTCCAAGGGCAGAGGCGGTGCATGGAGTGATGTCTGGGGAAGGCTGGGGATGGACTTCCCTGCCTATGGGACACTTAGCTGTTTAAGGACTCCTGCTAACTGCCACAGGGACACAAGGTGATGATTAACCTTCCTGGGGCTGTAATTCTCTCAGTACGTGTGTGCGGTTTGAGCTCACCACCTGGGGCGGCACACACTGGAAACTGCAGCTGAGGAAGTGGGGTGAGTCTGAGCGCCCAGTGGGGATGTAGCCTATGCTGGGCTGAAGGAGTAGATTTATTTTTAAGAAGTCGTTTTACTGGAGGTGTTTTACAAGCACTTTGAAGGCAGCTGAAGTAATTATAACTGAGTCACTGTTACTTGGGTTCCTCCACTCCCAAAGGCATCTTAAAAGCTTCAGCCCTGCTTCGGATGTCCCTCAACACCCTTATCCTTTTGGCTGCTGAGGGAGCTCATCATTTCTCGCTGCTGAGCCCACACCATGCACACACTTGGCCAGCTGTGCCCTGCAGCAATGCTCTGCCTGTTTAACTTTCTAAATTCTTGTTTTGTTCTTTTTATTTTAACAGATTACAACAGCAGTGACTTAAAAACAGCTTGCAGAAAGCATGAGCTTTACGTTAGCTTCCAAGACTTGGGATGGCAGGTGTGTGATGTTTCTCTCTGGGTAAACTAGACATTTTGTTATGAAATGTTATCTAAACAGTGTCACGGTAATTCCACTCGAGTCTGCCATTATGCTTTAAAATGTCCCTTGTGCCTTCTCACTAAAACCAGTCACAGGGTAGGGCAAATAAATATTGATAGTTGTGACATTTGATAAGATCCAGAGGAAGCTTGATACTTTATGAGATTCAAGTATACAGTCATTCTCTGTCACTCATGGGAGTCACGGTACGGGCAAGGGTTTATATCTGTGTACCTCTAATGATAAGGAAAAAAAATCTGATGTTAAGCAGTGATTTTAACTAAATTTTTTTTTGTAGTGTTCAGCCACTGTTTGAAATGGGCCATTGTTTGAAATCCTCCACCCCTGCCCCACCATTAGCACTGCCTGTGGTAGGTAGACTGAAGACTGGGTGTAGTTGCAACACCTCAAGGCCAGAAAGTTGTTTAGAGTAAGTTACTTAGGACCAGGCCACAGTGCAATCAAACAACACATTTCAAAGAATGCCTTCACCTTCTCATTTTTATAGTTTTTAAATTTTTCTTTCATTCTTTCATTCAGCACTTTTGTGAGGGAGGTCCCATTTCTGTCAGCTCATGTTTTGACCTGGTTATAATTCAGAATGCCAGGGCTGCCCCTGGTGCTGTGCCTGGACATGGAAGTCCTCTCTCAGCTAATGGGACAGCAGCATTTTTTGTAACTTACGTCAACTCCAGCCCACTAGCTGCAACTGTGGCTGCATGCTGACTCCATTCCCCATTACTTCTGAGAGGTTTTTCTCCTGTGAGCAGTTTTTCCACCTCTTCCTTAGCTGACTTGTCCTGCTTTTGGGCAGGAAGCGGATTCCAGTTGTGAAATTCATGGTCTTGAAGGCAGTGCCTTCATGTTTCTAGTTGTAGAAAGGTACAATGCAGCCAAAGGCAGGCCACAAACCAGCAGCGCTCGTTGCTAGAGTTGGAACCCAGGTCCTGCTTGTTGCAGGGAGATGATCAAGGCAGGGCAGCAGCCCCCTGCAGTTGTTTGGCACTCCAATTTTCTTCAGAACATCCATTAATTTTTTTTTTTTAGCAGAGCACTTCCCTTATTCTTACAGCACATTAAACCACAAATTTAATTACACAGTCTGTACTGGCTTCTCTAGCAGGAGGATGATTTTCTTATGAAAAGCAGCTTAGTTTACCAGGAGCAAATTATGGGCAAACTAGTACAGTAAAATGAAGGGGAGTTTTTGCTATGCCCAAGTATCCTCATGGTAGCAAACTTGGCTAGCAAAGCTACAGCAACAGCGTCTGGCTGCTCAGGCCCGCTGTAGCAAAATTCAAGCAAACAGAGGTAATTCTTGTCCGGTAAAGGGGAAATTGTCTAAGAATTACGTGCACATGAGGGATACCAGCATGTTCTTCTGCAGGATAACCTGCAGAGCCTGACACCAAAGGAAGCAAAATATCTCCTGTTAATTATTGCTGCTTTTTGTTTTCCTTTGGCTCTTTCGTGTCAGCAGCAGAGAAGCTGTAATTTTTTTATGAGCCCTTTGGTGAAGAGTCACCTTCTTCTTCCCTACTATGGGACTCAAGAGTGCCACTGAGGCCACCTGTTTGCACATGCAGCTCAGGCTGGCTGTCCTGCCCCTCCTTGAAAAGTCTGGCAGATCACGCAGAAGCTGTTACACAGCTAAGACTTCCCACAGTGGCCTTAGCAGGCTAGTGTCCCTGTTTAAGGGTGTATAAGATAGAGTGTCTGTGAGGCACTGCACCAGGTTTTTTTATTCCTGTTGTGAATCTCCCTCAGGCTTGAACTGTGCCTGTGTGAATGCATGGATGTGATTTTTTTCCATGAGGGGGCACCAGCTGTAGCTGTGATTCAACCTAGGAAAGGTAGTTCAGCCAGAGGGCCTAACCTGCAGGAAATGTTGGAACGTAAAGGCCTCCAAACCACAATCCCCACAAGGCAACTCCACAAGAATTTTAGGGATAAAACTCTTAGTTTATGGCAATACATACATGTGCACCATTCTCTGGACATTAAAATCAGTGTATCCTTGGAAAAGTGATGGCTCAAGAAAAACCAAAATCCAAAACCCCAATCAAAGGCCTAACAGTTTCAGTGAAAACACATTTTCACCCTCAAGAAAAAAGTTAGTGGAAAATTTTCAGCTGCTCTTAATTGCATGCAGTTGTCTGTTGAATCATGTTCTATTTGTTTCCCTAAAAAGGACTGGATAATCGCTCCAAAGGGCTATGCAGCCAACTACTGTGATGGGGAGTGCTCATTCCCACTCAATGCCCACATGAACGCAACCAATCATGCCATTGTCCAAACTCTGGTAAGTCTCCAGCCAGCTCGGTGCCAAAGCACCAGGTGAACTTGTAAACAAGATACCATTGTCTCAGTTTTGTTTTCTTTCTTGGCAACAGGTTCATCTTATGAATCCTGATTACGTTCCCAAACCATGCTGTGCACCTACCAAACTAAATGCCATATCTGTTCTTTACTTTGATGATAATTCTAATGTAATCTTGAAGAAATACAGGAATATGGTAGTAAGAGCTTGTGGATGTCACTGACAAACAGTCTTCACATGGACTCTGTGATGCTACCACGAACTTTGATACAACCTTCCCTGCTTTCAGGAGCTGGGAGAAAAAAAGCATGTGATGTACCACGTTTCAGAACACCATGTATGTGCCTTGTGGGAGGACGGGGTGTGGGGACCACCCCTTGGGGTGTGAACTGCTGGACTTCTTACAGACTGACCCTACGCCGCGGTCAGCAGCAGCAGCAATTTGCCCACACGCTTTATTTGGCTGGGATGGTCTTAAATCTCACAGAGCAGCTTGGCCTTTAGCAGTTGCTTGGACATCTGCTGCAGTTTTACCAGGTGGGCTAACAACACTCAAAAAAAAAAGTGAGGTCTTTTTCTTGGGGGTGGGGAGGGAAGACGAGGGGGAGAGGCAGAGAAGCTAAAGAAAGTGGTGTTGGCACTTTGGTCATAGAGCATACGTCTCGTGCAAGATCGTTTTGTCCAGAAGGACCAGCTACTACGCCTAGGCTGATGGTCTCCTCCTGACAGCTGTCACGACAGTAAAGCATCTAAAATTGTGCCAAAGTAAATGTTTCAGTTCTCTTATGCTCCAAGCACTGTTTAACTCTGATCCTGCAAGCGTAAGATGGCTTGGTTGCACCATGTGTTAGAAACACTACCATGAACTCAGACCCTGGCTGGTCTTGCCAGTTCCCTCTCTGACTGAGCAGTACAACTTTATACACTCATTCTTATGCAACTTCCTTCCCCTCCCCAAACGAGGTGGCCTCATCTACTACCAGTTGCCCAGGAAGGAAGTCAGGACACTTCTAAAGCTGTAATTCAGATGTAAAAGTTTAGGGGCCATTCATTCTCTAGCTGGACAGTTTGTTTACAGGAAGACAGAATGTCAACAACATTTGCAACCTTTTCCATTCAACTCACATGACTAACAAATCGGTTTAAAGGATACACAGTGTAACCATGGTTTGTCTAGCAGAAGCTAATAGCAAATTGTTTTGATCAATATTAAACTTGTATTAAATGCACTTACCTCTACTTGCATTTAAAAGGCTTCTTGTAAATACAAGCTATAATTTATTGCACTTGTCACTGTATATTCATTGTGCTGTATCATTTATAGCAAGACTGCTTTTTTAAAAAGTTTTTATTTAGAAAAAATCTCAGTGTAAACAATTGTACCACTTTGATTTTATACAAGAAACTCATGAGATTGTGCTTCACTAGAAAGTTGTTAAAAATGTAATAAAGGCTTCCTGTAAGACAGAAGTATACACATTGTTCCAATACATCTGCCTGTACAACACTTAGCTTTCACTGTGACTTTTTCACCTTCACACATTTTTAGATTGAACAGAATCAAAAGTTCTGGACAGACAGTGAAGTGAAGTACCAGGAGAAATTCACTAGTTGGAAAATTCATAGATGTTTTGCCTTTTTTTTTTTTTTAATAAAAAAGAAAAACAACCCAATCTACTCCATATGATGGACAAAACCCAGTATCTTGACAGATTAGTCAAATTAGCCTGTAGCTATCCTCATTCCATGAGTTTCTACGCACGAGACAGCAGAATTCAGGTCCTTGGTTTGCTGTTGCCTTTGTATCATGACAGTCTCTGCAATGTAAATTCTTTGGCTTTCAATTAAATCTAACATGGAACATCTTATGCACCAAAGAATAGATTCATATTATAATCCAAGATACCACAAAGTGCGTGGCCCTAGCATTCGAACTCATCAATGCTTACTGCTTGGAAAAAGGTTAAGGCTCAAGAAGAAGGGGGAACTATTTTACACTACTGTAGAACAGCTGAATGGAAAAGAAAATTAAACTTTGTACCACTTGTTGTTCTCCAAGTACTCTGAATAAAGAGCAGGTCAGCACAAAGTTTGGATTCAGGCGAGGAAACACATCATCAGCTCGGAAGTCTAACTGATCACTTACTATTAACAGAGCAGGTATAACAGCACCTATTATTCACTCTGGCTCTATAGAAGTAGAGCATAGTTGCACCTCTGGAGCTGGATGGCAGCAGCCTATAAAAATCCACCTGACACATGTACAAGGTGGCATCAGTAATGTTCAGGCACATGTTACAGTACCATCACCTCCACTATGGCTAGACCTCCCATGCTGAGAGGATTAACAGGAAATAACCAGCTCACAGGGGCCTGGTATCTTCCAAAGGTGTGTGTGTTTTCAACCTTTCAGCAGCTATATTAACACAAATAGGATTTAAGTACAGTTGTAGAGGGCAAAAGTGACAGTGCAGCTGTCACTTTTGCCTCTCTAGTAATGGTGAACAGTTTGTAAGGATTACTTTTTAACCAAATCTAACCTGAAGACAGAAATATTGTACTGCTGCCCTTCAGTTGGTTTTCCTAATGTATTTTAGTCTCAAAGGAAACCATTTACACTTCATTGCAGGAATGCAGAAATGCAGTAATACTACCAATGCTGAAAATATAACCCATTTGCACAGTAGCTACTTGTTTTCCTTCACACACAGGGTAGTATGCCTTTAACACACACACAAGGGGAAGATACCAATGTTTAGTACATTCAATTTCCTAGAAACAAAGAAACAAAAAAAGCCCCAATCCTACCCCCACCCCCCAAATACACTACTTGAAAATTAGCAAAGATAGGAATCCCTCAGCCACTGTACAAAGACAGCCAGGGGCAGAGCATCCAGACTTTTATTACAGTTCATCCCTTGCCTGACGCAAGACAAAACTATGCAGTGATTCCAGGTCTCTCGTTCCATTGTGTTCACTGACTTTCTTTCCGCCTCGGAAAAGCAGAAGTGTAGGATAACCACGTACCTTCAAAAGACACATACAGAAAGGGAACTTACTAATGTTCAAACTTGTATCCATCACTCATGTTTACCCGACTATGAAAAGCCTCTGAAGCCCTCTGAGACAATAGGCCATTTTAATTTAAAAAAACACAAACCCACAGCAGAACTTTCAATGCCAACCTGAAATGTCTGAACATTTTAAGTGAATGGGATAATACATGTTCCTCTAGGCTCTTGGGATAGCAGCTCTGTCTTCAATTGTCTGTCTACTAGCACCAAAGATTTTTTTTTTCTAAGAACAGAACTTTCCATCAGATACCACAAGACTGCCCTGGTGCTTTCACAGAAGGAGGCTTCTTAAAATAGGGGCTTCTTCAGCTTTACCCAATAATGAGAATGACCACGTCCAAACGGCTAGTCCAGGAGAGAAATGGTGTCACCAGGTGCTGTCCTGAACTGCCTCTTTTTGGCTAACAAACACCACTGTCACCAGGCACCTGGACTGCAGCAGGCAGTTTGGCCTGCAACATTTGGTACCCCATATTATCTCATTAATTTCAGATCTTTCACACTTACAGAAAATCTGTTGCAGACGTTACGTTCCACAGTGCAGTCTACTTCTGCTATTTTGACATCAGTCAAACCTGGAAATTGCTCTTTGGCAAGATTCTCCCAAGTTGGAGCCAAGTTCTTACAGTGACCACACCTAGAAACAAAAGAGGGAGATTTATTTAGCAGACATACTTTCCAGTTTATCTCTACTGTCTTGCTGCAATTGCTTTAACAAGCTGCCTTTCCTATCTGCTAATGATTTGGCCCTCCAAGTCCCTTACACTATTATGTCAGTAAATGAGCTAAGAAAACAAGTGATTTTATTTAAGTTAAGCACTGAAGTACTTTCTGGCCTTTGTTAGTCTTGCCTAGAATGGTATTCTAGATGTCGGTGCATTAGTATTTTACCCCACAGAGAAATATGAAGCCAAATAAAGACAAGCAGAGAGAATATTTAACTGGAGAAAAAAAAAAAAAAGCATCTCTTGGAACAAACATGCTTTTAGGAAGGCACAGAATGTCTGTAGTACAAATTAAGTTTTCAGGTAGCATAAAGCTACATAGCTCGAGTTTAATTATTTAAATGATATTTTAATTTCCCTATTAAATTTCTTCCAGTTTTTAATGGCCTCCTTGACCAATGCATAGTAATTTTGTTTATATTCTGAACTTGGCTTAGCCAAGTTCCTAACGTGAACTTCTTATTGCCTTCAAGAAGAATTCCCAAAGCACTTTAGATTTTAAAGCTGCATTGCTCATTCTGTTCTAACCCAGCTGCACCTTAATTGGATTATTAAAACAGCCCCATAATTGCCTTGAGGCTGGATCAGGGCATTTACAAAAATAATGAAAGATGTCTCAGCAAAAGTTTTCTTAATGCAAGCCAGTGTATATTTAAACCACCTTGTTAATACTTAGTGACAGTATGAAAGCATTTCTGACCACGCACAAAACCTACTAGAACAGGATGATTTTATACTTACTATGCAAGTTAACATTAATATTTATCCAAAACTAACTGAAAGACAGAACTAGCAAGCAACATAATAGTCTTTTCTGAGCCTTGCATAAGTTAATCCACTTGAAAGAGAATAATTTCATTTATATGGAGAGTACTACAACTGTATATATAAGCCTGACTTTCATAGCTAAAACTAGGATACCAGCTATAAAAATTTAGGAAGCATTTTGTTAAACGGTAGCTTTCTGAACGTTGCAGCCAGAGAGCATGCACTTGTTTAAGAACTTGACTCTGCATTCTGAACCACCACCGTTTCTCAGCCTGCCATCCAACACCGATCCTACCTGCGAGATATGGCAGCATCCCATGAAAATCTCATGAGATGTGGAGATGGGTATTACTATAAAAACTAATAAAAAAGGGAGCATTTCTTTATCTCAAAATTTTCCAAAAAAAGTTTCTCAGATAATGAACTCCTAGATATGCCAACAAGCCCTGGGTTCAGAAATCAGACTGGAAGTTGCTCTGTGCACAGGTGCAAACTGAATTTATCAGCCAGTTCAGCTGGTGGTGCGATAGCAGCACAGGCACAGATTCAGTCCCAGTCCCTCACTGAGCACAGAGGGGACGGAGGGAGTGAGGAGAGAACAGCAAACACGAGGGTGTGTGTGCGCTGTGGGCAGGGTATTTCTTAACCAAATGGCGGAAAATCCTTGCTCACATCCAAAAGCAGTTCCTTCAGATGGAAGAGAGAATAGAAATGGCTCTCAGGCAGCAAACCACACTGTGGTGAAAAGGGTGACAACCTGGAAAAGACTGCATCTTTGAGCTTACATAAAATGAAACATTCCTAGGTACTTCTTGCCTACGTGCATGCCTACTGTCAGGGTTAATATCTTGATACGCCTGAGCACATTTAAATATGGGTTGCATTTGCTTGTGTTGCTTTGTAATGGGGCCTTTTACCACCCCAAACAAAAGATCTTTTCATATTTTATATACTACATTAATGGGATGGCTTAGTGATGAAATCAGAAATGTGTTATCTTCCTCACAGTGACATACAGCTTAATTTTAATCTCTTCCCCTACACTAGGCTTCCTTGCGTTGGCTAAGAAACCAGGCAATGGATGAGCAAGATGGCATGCCAGTTTCATTAAATTCAATGAAGGCACAAATAAGATGACTTCTATAAACCAGAGAGAGAACTGTTAAACTTTCTTTTTCTCTCAGAACAGGAACAGTAAGAAAAAGGCAGAAATGTTTGTACTTATGAGTTTGTAATACTGAGGTCTTACCCCAGCTCAAGTCCCAGGCTCTGCTGTATATTCCAGTGATGGCAGATGCCAGATAGGACATTACTTTAATTTCCCCCTCCAGTGCCTTCCATTGGGTGTCTACACCTACACCATCTGTACTGGACACTTCTACCTTGGCTCACTGTAAGAACATACTACGTGAACCTACACTCTTAAGAACATCTTAAAATTGTCTCGTGTGCAAATTAGTTTTTTGGCAGTTATTTGAAGAGTTAACAGGCAATTATCCACAGCTCAACAGTCTGTATCAAAAACCAGGTGCTTAAATGAGGCTTCCAAGAGAGCTGGTTGTGACAGGAAAGGGCTCAAAAGCCAGTATGCTTTCCTTTCTCAACACTGGAGATACGCTCCCCTCACCTTATCCTAATCCAGGGATAGGAGCATGCTAAGCCTGCAAAGAAAGCTTCACTCCCCTCGTTCCCCAGAATTGCCTTGAAGCTGACACAGTAAAGCTTCTCTGTCAGCCTTTCCGGAGAGAGGCATCTCAAGAGAGCTAAAACCAGACTGAGCTTTTCTGCTGTAACTCTTGCCAACACACACATTCTTCAGTTAATTCAGAGTTTATATCCAGACAACAGATACCGTACTACACACAACTCCAAGACCTACAGTAACTAATACCCCACAGCTTAGACCAACAATAATCCTGAACAACAACAGGTGCAAACTTCTTACCATGGAGCGTAGAATTTAATAAAGGTGATCCCTGTAGCAATGGTTGCATCAAAGTCTTTTTCAGAGAGAGAGAGCACTGCAGCCTGCTTCAAAAAAAGACCAAAAAAAAAAAAGAGAGATAAGAAGGTCAAAACTTCTTGTATATACATCATCAGCCAATTTAACTTTTACCTGCCTAAAAGGGAAACTGAAACTGGAAAAGATAATGTTATTAGTAATATAAACAAGAGTGGCAGCAGCAGACCTCACTTTTACCTCTCAGCTACTTTCCTCCCCTAGAGAAATGTAGAGAAAACTGTATTTCACACTGCATCTCATCCATTACTGGAGAAAAAGAACTTCCCTATTTTCAGGGGATTTGCCTGTATCCAAATTTTAAGTTGTTGTAAAAAATCACCTTAATTTTAATACACTATGTTTCAAGGAACATAGAGAAGTTGGCTTCAAGCACTTAATGGCCATCTGAGATTTTAATGAGGTATTCAAGGCACATTAGTGATGTCTCAACAGCTGTTCTCCCTGTCCACTATATCCCTGCACTGCATACACAGAAAAAACCGTTACCAGAAACACAGATTTGCCTGTCAAGAGGACATCATAACACCACACTTCTATGGATGCCAGGAACAATTTTTACTCCTGATAACATCAGGAGCAAGGGAATGATGGGAAGATAGAACACTGCTTACAGTCTCATATGAGAGCACAGAACTGAAACTTCATTTTTTGTGTGAAACCCTTAAGGGTGGGAGGGATTAAAAACAAATAAATGAATCTCATGCCTATAAAAGCTTCAAGTTCAAATGAAAGGAGAAGAAAAAACAAGATCACCCAGTAAGTTTTATGAAGCCAAAATGACATTAGACATTACAAATTACCCAGCACCTTTAAACATTTCTGTAAATAACTGTGAGTTCATGAAATTGTTTCATTAAGTTGAAGTGTTACTACCTCTAAAAAATTATTTAGAAATCAGAAATTATATTTTCTAATTAATTAATAATTACAAATAATTAAATGAAGCAAAAAGCAGTAAATAAGTATTCTTCTAGTCTGAATTTCCTAAATGGATATCTAAAACTGATATCCAAACTTAATTTACAATATAAGATATGACATCCAAAAACCCCATAAGTAACATCTTCCCCATGACTCACACAGTAAAAAAATTTTAAAAATCTGTAGATTATTAACAGAATATTGATGTGAACTATAGAGCCAGAAAAATAAATTTAATATCAGAAAGCTCAATTTTAGCTTGGTTTCTTCAAAAAAGACATCTTATGCAATCACATAATCTGAGCATCAGGTGGTCACACCATCTTAACCCACCTGGATCATTTTTGAGTAATTTTAGCCATGTCTGGAAGAAGAGAATTCTCATGGACAATAAAGTACAGCTTCCATAAAAGGGCTGGCAAGTACCTGGCCTGTGTAAGACATGGGGGAATCTATGTAAGGGCCCAACACTGGGACACAAATTTGGAGTTGGAACTCATTGCTTTTGCTGCCTGTGGTACCAAGCTGTGGTCAGCTGATGGCAAATGCAGTCAATGCTTGCTGGCTACACGGTCTGGCCCCTCGTTTCAAAACTCATGAAAACAAAACCAGTATCAAGGGGTCTGCAACTGAGTGACCAGGCAGCCGTGGCATCCGAAGCTGCAATGTGAAGCTGTAAGGACAAGCTGAGTCCTACACTGTGTCTGTCTACTATTATTTGGCAGAAAAATCTCTCCACAATCCTTTCCTGTTTGTGTGTGTGTGTGCTGGTGAATGCAAGGCATTAAGTGGGAATTTGCGTCACGTGTGGTTTGTGTTATTTCTATAAAAATAGACGACTAATTACTTTCTGCATTGTACTAACACCAGCTTGTTAGGATCTTCCAAATATGAGGTCAACAACAACAACAACCAAAAAAACCCCAACAGAAACTGAAGGGTATGAAAATTACAAATCTATGTGGTCTGTAATGTTTGGTAAGCCACTTTATGCAAGATGGGTAATGCTGCTGGAAAAACCAACTGGGTAAGGTAATATTCCCTGTAAGAAGCTACATATAAACCGTATGTATATTAATACTATTGATGCTTAATTACATAAATTCATTCTACATCAGAAGGAACTGTAAATCCCCGTCCCTTAATTTCTAGGCAGAAAGTACGTTTTCCACACTTCACGAAAAATTATGCTTGAAAATCAGCCTCGCCAATTTTGCATTCATCTCACAAAATGACAGATAAGATGCCTAAGGGATTAAAAAAGTCAGAAAACTAAGTTACAAGACGTACAACTATGCAAAGGTTATTCCTGCCAACATCTTGGCAACTTCTATAAGCCTGCAGCTTCTACAACCAAGATTAGAATAAGTCTCCAAACTCAAGGAGTTTTCTTATCACAGGACACATTACCTTACCATATCTAGACTGGTCTTCATAATCTTTGCTTGTTCACTGTTTCTAGAGATAGTCACTAAGTATAGGATCCAGGCTTTTTTTAGGGGCTTAGCAGCATGCACCATCTCCCTGGTTCGACTGAGAATCTTGCAAGAAATGTTCATCTCTATAGTGATGAAATATGCTGTTGTACAGATCAGAAGTTCCATGGACCAAAAAGACCACATTTATGCCACTCTATCTAATAAACAATTTATTGCAACCATAAAAAAGGAGCCAGATTTTTTTTTTTCCTTCTCTAATTCATCAGTTTAGTAAAAGTATCCCTAGGATTTATGATCTGATTCCACTCATTAACAACTAAAAGATAACCAAGAAAATATTTGGTACAGCTTACATCCAGAAATTGTCAATCTATCAGAGAGAGAAAAACACATGGAAGACTTGGATAGGTTGCTAAAACAGTCTGAACACTTAACATCACTGCAAAGTACTGGAGCACTTACCTCAACATGGGTGGGTTCTGCAGGTGGCTGTGGGGCTTCAGCAGGTTTATCTGCTGGTGGCTCTTTACCAGAGCTCTGTAGTTGGGAATCCACATATTCTTTTAAGGAATCGAAGTCCCTCTTCCCTTTGTATTGGTCACCCTACAATTATCAAATAGTTTGTGCAACTGTGTATATGCAGTTAATCTAGCAAATAAATAATTATCAGAAAAATGTAAGATCGCCAAGTATATGCCTATTAATAATAAATATGATTGTCTAGTTCTTAAACCTCTCCATGACATTCCATTCACTCCATGTCTTTAGGTTTTACCTTAGATTCTTCTGTACCAAAAGAGAACAATCTAAAATTTCCTCAAAGGGAAAGGTATTTTAGAAATGTAGAAGTAAAATTTTGACACTTCTCCACTTTGACCTTCTTCTCTCACTGTAGTCAGCTTTTTCTAGGTTTTATTCTTTTGAACCTAAAGCTAGTGCAATGAACAATAACACATCCATCCCTGTTTGGTGGTGGTCTCTGTTACCACATCAGCTCTGGTGCTTTGGCAGGGCTGAAAACCTTAACTTTCCATGTCACCAGACTGCAGTCACTCCTCTGGCCTACACACTTGTCACACATCTCCAGAAAACCCAAACAGTAAGGCAATACACTCTGGGAACCTAAGTTCACCCGGGAGCTAGAGACAATAGGTGCCTGCTGTGGGGCAAACATTTCCAACAACACCACTCTCAGTTAAGTTCCATTTTTTAACCTGCACATAAAGCAGTCAACCAGCCAGACCTCTGAGAGGCCACAGTTTGCTTTAGATGCTTCCCCAGATTTCAGTTAATTTCACAACTCTAGAGAACAAGAAATCAGAGCACTTGCAAGCAGCTTCTAGTCTCAAATCCACTGCTGGCCCTCTCCAAACTTGTGTGATTGCCCTCAGGGATCTCTGTGAAAATTAATACTTATTTCTCTGTTCAAGATCCTATCTGTGAGGTACAACATAACCATTTTGGATAGAATTCTTGAGATGTGGTCCATGGAGGCACAGGTGACAAGATGTATCTCCACCTGAAGATGAGGAAGACTCGAGAAACAACATACAATCTTCCACACGCTGGAATGAAGAACAGACACCTCAACTTTCCTATACCCTGGGAGCTCCTTCTACATGTTTGGTTTTTTTTTGTCATTGATAATGTTGCTTGTAACTATTGCCCCTTTCCTTGCACTGGCTCTAAACCACTAAGGAAATAATCTAAGCTGATGCCAGAACCCTGTACCTGTTGGTTTGTATCCATTTCAGCAGGGCAGGGTCAGTGCCCATTGATTCCTCCCAGGGTTTCTGCTCCACCTAACCAAAAGGGATGGTGTCATACCAGACTTCAATTATGACACACGGGATGATGGTATTATGGAAAACAAGGCTGAATGACTGAAGCAGTTCTCCCCCTTACTGAACACTATCATAGCAGCCGGAGAGATTTCCAGGAATATCTGGGCCAGGTTATTGGAAAGTTGTTGTTTTTTAAAATGTATTGTATGGGGTCATGGAGGAACATGTGATGGCTGTGGCAGTATGCCACCAGGGAATACCACGCTGCCAATGGAGAAAAGACAGTTTGATGTGAACTGAAATACATTGCTCAGACTAACAGCTAAGGCTCAGTTTTTCCAAATATAACAGCAGTGATTTTTTTCTTCCACTGCATTCTGGATTCAAATAACTCTGAAGAACTCAAACGTCAATTATTAGAAAGGGTCAGAAAATTGATCTGTCTTGTCAAGGAAAAACCTAACTTTTCCATATCAAGAGAGTATGGTTCTGGCAAAGTATCTTGCCATTTGTAGCTGCCTGAAAAATAAAAATAAAGCAAGTGGGAAACCATTCTGAAAAAAAACCAGCAGAACACTTTACATTCTTCCAACTCACATCATACAAAGACAAAAGTTTAGTTAAACTGAAAACCTCTTGCCTTGGACATGCCATCATGCTTGATTTGAGCACTCCCTCAGCTTCCAGTTCTGCTTCTGACATATGCCAGGCACTGCTGCTCGAGAGGTAATAAGGCCACATACTCCTTTTGTGAATCAGTCTGGGATTCAAAAATGCAGGTGCTGCTTCATTTGAATTCCCTAGAATGTCTGATCTTGAAGGGATGCTCATACCAACTCACATGCACTGGTACGTACTTGCAGCCAGTTTCTCTTTAGAGTGCCAGAAAACTGCCACAAGAAACAGCCACTAAACGGGACTGAGTAGCAAAACTTACATCTCCAATACTGTAAATGTTCAAAAAAGAATCCAAGATGAATGGGACAAAAAAAACCACCCCCATTCCCAACCTAGCAGAGGTAAGAGCTAAAAACGCAGTCCTGGGTTCTCTTGTGGACCTGTTTTTAATATGCATTGAATATATTTAATAATCTTGAAATTGTGAAATATATTATCAATAACACCACGATTTATATTTAGCTTATTCACTGCTGTCCATGTACATGGTATTTATAAATATTCTATTTCCCTGTAACTTCAGAATATTGTAATTCTTTGAACTGCTGCAAGGAAAAATGTCAAGTGGGCCCACAGGATTCTCACAGTGTCATATGAAGTGTTCAGATTTAGAAGAAGGAAAATTTGCATCTCTAGACATCACTCAGCAAATGGGCAACATTTACAGAGGACAACCTTCTGATACAAACTGTGAAAATTACATACTTTATTATTATTTCTATTTCAGTTATGTTTTTTTATGTTCCACAGGAAGTAAAGTATTAGAATAAAGTAAACCCAGAATTCTCACACAGTAGCATAAGTGGAGATACTGCTTTCAGATTTATGAACATTATACCAGTTGTCTGCAAAACACAAGGAGCAAAAAACTCTAACTTTTATCTGCAGACTAAGTCTACCTCTTCCAGTACCCAAGTGAACCTCCAACATTATTTCTCTCACAAGCAGACTTTTGTATATGCCCACTTGATTTTTTTTTCCAGAACGCAAGCACAGTCCAAGTATTATTCAGAAAAAAATGGTGTGATCTTTTGCTGAACTTGTAGACTCACCTTTTCACCGTTCCTAAACCAGAGCAGTGTGGGATAACCACGAACTTGGGTTTCAGAGCAGACTTCATAATGCTGAGTACAGTCGACCTACATTTTGGGAAAAAAACCCCAAAACTATTCACTGCCTAAAATAAACATACAACAAGCATCAAAGCCTCCCTTGTTTAAAATCTCAGAAAAATACAGGAACAAGCAATACATGGCTTGGCAAAACTCAGTACCAAGTACTGTCTTGAGAATGATTATGTCTGCCTTCCAAACAGTGGCTTGGTTGTATAATTGAGAGGCTCTGTGTGTGTGTGTTTGATTATTTTTTTTTTTTTTAAGGAGGGATGGGGAGGGAGGTAGGGCTAGAAGGAAGTAGTAGCAGTTACAAAGAACAGTGAAGACATAATTAAATATTTCAATTAAAAAGTACTTGGTATTCTCAGCTAATAAAATCAGTACATGGACAATGAGACAAAAAACACTAATGTGAGAGAGCTTTAAAGAAAAGTCATATTGGCTCATCCATTTTTTGAAAGACTACTCTTTAAAGACTTCAGAAGACGTCAACAACTACAAAGTTAACTTTACTCTGAGGGAAGCTCCAAGTGCATAGCAACATTCAATTCTAATATGTCATAAATCAATCTGTAAAGTTATTAGTTTATAATCGTTTTTGAAGCAGAAAAAAAGATAATGTAAGCACTGGAGCTTTTGCTCAACACAGCACTTGTATTTTAAATTTTACATCAGAAACACTTTGCTCCAGATCACAGAAGATCAATTCTAAAGATTAAACAGTGTTAAGACACTATTCCCCCAGATTAGATGAAGGTCATGGTTCAACCTTCTTAGAAACAGCTGTGTTTCCTGTTTACTTACAGAGTTACAATCTTAGCCAAGACATGCTTCAAATATTTTTACAAGGTATACAGTTACATAAAATTGTCTAGGCATCAAGACAAATCTGGGTGGCTGCATTAAATAACAACTCTCAATAATATGAACTGTGAACATGACAGACAACTAAATAACACAGATATTTTTAAAATTCTTTGTTTATTTTTCTCTGTGTACCAGAGAATGGTAACTTCAAAAAGATACTTCAGCTGAGCACAGATTCCTTAGGACAGCAAACAAAGGTCTCAAATAAGGGAGAAATAGCTTCTGATACCTTATTCTCAGAGGGAATCTAATTTTACATCCACCAAAATTATATATACATACATATGTATATGTGTGTGTATATATATATATATATATATATATATATGTATGTATGTCTGTCTTCCCTGATGATCAACTGTGCTTATACATTTATGTCTCCTCTAAAGTTCAACTGCGTGGACCTGCTGTGTACATCTACAGCGTACCTGAATTGGCAGAATTTCAAATGTATTAAAAATAAATAATTAAAAAAAAAAAAAAAGTCAAGCTCATCACCCCTAACACAGCTGAAAGTGCAGGGGAGAAAGCAGAGGGAGAGTCCCTCTGCAGAACTGACAACGCTGCTGTTATGCAGTCTTTCTGATCAGTGGAACAACTGTGAAAGCTTAAAGACATAGAAGTTAAGTACAGTCAGATTTCCACTCCTGGCAAATACAGAGGGATTCACATCATGAGCCACCTGGACTTAGGTATGGGTCAGCAAATAAAGCCAGTAACTACAATTGCCAGACCACCTCCATACCTCAGCACAGAAGTCACTCCACGTACAAGTAACAAGCTCCCATGGTAAATACACCACAGAACCTGGTTATCAACCCTAAGGGAAATAGTAAAGCAGGACAAGATATCAATTTTTAAGGTGTAGGACCCTCTGAAACCCTTAAAAAGTTTTATGGGTGTAAAGAGTTAAAAAACCCAAAACCAACAAAGAAATATCTCATAAGGAGCCCTGTAGGGCTAAAGCTTGCTAAGCAATCCAGTGCTGTAAAGAACAAATTAAAAGTCACTTTCCCACTCAAAATAAATACTGAAGTCGATCAAATTCTGACAAAGCAGACACATAATAGAAAGCAAGTCTCAAAATATTATTCCCTGCATCTGAAGTATTAGACTTATTCCCAGCTCTCTCTGAAATACAGAGAGCAAGCTGTGTTTGTAAAGAAGTCCTTGCTGAAAATAAGGGAGTCCTGTCAACTGTAGATGTGTGAGAAAAAAAAATTAACTCAAAATTAAAACAGAAACTAGGACTGTAAGAGGATTTAAGGGTCGACAAAACAGCTGCTATTTGCAAATCATAGCACAAAAAGCATGATCCTAGGCTGAAACATCCATTGACACAAACCACGTTTTCAGACTAAGGGCTCTCCACCTACCTTGCCAATCTTGACAGTTTCCGAATGCTCAAAGGCTTGAGCCAGCTGTTCCCAGGTAGGGGCCAAAGCCTTGCAGTGACCACACCAAGGGGCAAAGAATTTGATGAAGTGATTACCTTTTAAGTTAAAAAAAAAAATAAATAAAATTAACTCATTTGGAATGAACTTGGCTGCAATTAAAGACTAGCTGCTAATCTCGGGCTGCAAATTTATCATGTTATTTCCTGAGTTAAAGATAGGAAACACTGTGAATCAAAGGCCAGGACAAAATACTTCAGCAATTAGGTTTTCAATACTGCAAGCAGTCCCACAGCATTGCCAGATTTCCCGAAAATCCAAACAGCTTCGCAATCTCAAGCCAACAAATGAGATATTAAAACTGGTATTTTTAGCCTAACTATTCACCTCAATGTTTAATTCTACCATGTCAATCAGTTGCCCTGTTACAGCGTAGAAAGAACTATCAAGGAATATATAACAGCATAAATGCAAGTATTAAACTTCAACTTAAAAAAATGGTGTTTCCTAAGAAATGCTTCAGGTCATGATTTACCTAAAAAAATTTGTTCAGTTTTCCACTCTCCTTTTTCTGCCCTGCTCTTTCTATTTTCATGTCAACTACTCAGAATTTGCTGCCTTTAGTAGATTTTTGTGGTATTTTACACAGAGGAGACTCTCTGTGCTATCTCCTGTTTAGTTTAAATTAGTATAACATTAATTGCAAAGTACCAGAACACACAATTTCCTTCAATTAAGATTAATTAATTCAAAACGCTGCACATTTTTGCACCCATCAAGGCAAGGCTCTGTTAAAACAAAATAAAAGAGCAAAAGTCAACCTTGGAGGTGTAAGTGCTAAGCCTCCTGTTAAATTTAAGCACTGAACTTTTTGTAACTGAAGTCAAAAGAGGACAACAGATTTATAGATTATCGTAAACCTGCTCAGCCATCAGATATGACCACGAGAATGTCTCCTCTATGAAGGTCAATGGATACATAATAAAAATATTACAATAAAAATATTAAAACATTTACACATACACTGAACTTTACCATCTGAGAAGATATTGAAGTTGATAAACATTTAGCATCTCCCTGGCGGCCTAGAGGAAAACCTATTACGAATTTTGATTTAAGTCTGTGTTAAGCACCACAGGCTGGGAAATTTGAAGTTAGATGCACAAAATGCACTTTTACACTTGAAAATATTTCTAGTCAGTTCATAGTTACTTTAAGAAGCTCTAGTATCTACCTCACTAGTGGTATCAGATGGGCACAGACGTTTAATTTAATCCAGCCTTTGCTTTTTGGATAATAGAGATAGCAAGATCATCTGGTGGTATGCCAGCTCAAAGTTTGTATTGTAACATTTTGCCCATTCTCTAGAAAACCCACCATGTGGGGGCTAAAATTTCCAATATTACGTATCCCTCCTGGAATTAATTTTAAAGCTTCCAGACAAAATATTTTTTAAAATGGCCAAACAGGTGAAGTGTTTTGCCCACATTAAATTCTGGAGAAAGGAAGCTAAACAAAGGGCCAGACTGGAGTGGGATGGGGGCTGCAAGGAGGAAGCAGGTGGATGTTACTTATCCAGAATAACAGCCTGGGAGGAAACAAAACCAGCACCTAGGGAAGCAGGAAATGTGACTCGCAAAAAGACAAAGTAAGTGGCAAGGCTGCGACTGAGTAAGGAACTTTGGAAAAGGGACAGTTTAGTTGAGCAAGCCCCACTAGCTTCTTCCCTGTGATTAGGGCTGTAATTTTACTGCCTTCTGAGTGCCATACTTAAAACTTTCTCATGGTCTGCAACATGTAATTAGACTACTGCATTTCTACACAGTTTGTAGTTTCATCCTCTTTAACTAGATATTACTGGAAAACAAAAGTGTGAAGGAGGTCCTCTGAAAACTAACATTCCTGGTGCAGACTTCTCACTACTCATGTCTCTATAGGTAAGTTTCTCTTATTAAAAAAAAACAGTTACCTTCTGCTATGTGCATCTTGAAATTGTCTGCTGAGAGTTCATACATTCCCTGCTTAGGTTCAGGGGCCTTTGGTGGTTCCACATCAGATTCTGGATCCTATTCATGAGAAAAACTAACTTTTATTTCTCTTGTAGACTAAATACACAACATTTGATTACTGTATCACACTGTCCTGTGACAGTCTTGTAGACTCTGTACCCTGAAACTTTAAATTCCAAAAGCAATGTCCTTATTTAGCTACCTAACGTTTCCTAGAAAACACCTACTTGAAAGCAAAATGTGAAAAAGATTGCCACAGAGAAAAGAGCTATCACAGTCAGTGGAATAACAGTCTTTCACTGTGCTGTAGTACAGTCACAGAGCACAGTAATTGCTACGGCATTCATCACATCACCATATATCAATACACTTAAATTATGTAACAGTCCCTCCATAGCATCTCATATCAGCCACATCTGCCATCGCACCAGTTTCGGTGGTCTTTGGGCTATTTAAAACTAGCTAGTGCAAAGGCTATTTTCTGCTTCCCTAACACCAGAAGGAATGCTGTCTACCTAATGGCTCCATGAAGACAGCAACAATGGGAATAGAGCAAACACTTCATATATATAACTTAAAGCAAACTCAGCAATATCAAGTGAATACTTTCTAGACACTAGGGTTAGAGCTGGAAAGAATTTTTTAAGAACCTGAAAGCACATTTCTTAAAACAGTTTAGTATTTAATGTTTAATTATTAAAAACACTGCATTTGTTTAAATATAATCACACCCTAACTGTGGTTCAGCAATCAATAAAGCTTTATCTTGATTAGAAACAGCAATCACAAATTTCATTCTAGGCAAGGCTTGGCTACTACATGTGAACGTGACTCCAAAACTCAAGGGTTTTCCTAGTGATAGTATTAGCTTACCTTACTTACCCAAACATTTCAAACCTTTTCTTTAGGCCACAACATTAAAAGGCAGTAAATGAGCTGAAGAGGGCATCCATGTTTGAAGAGGTAAGTAAGCCCAACATAAACGCAATTTATAATGTGTTACATGTAAATTGCTTTTCTTATTCTAGAAACATTATGGCCTACAGGTGTCAAATGAATTGACACCAAGAACTGTATCTTAAAATGTTAAAATTATAAACATCAAAACTGCATTACATACTGTAGTTTTAAATACAGGAAACACAAGTCAGGGTCACAGGATGACAGTTTTAATTACTACTCTGACTATTGTGTTGAGCTGTTTCATATTGATTTTGTGACCTGACTTTTAGTCTCAGGAGCAATTTCCTCCTGGAAAATGAAACCTAACTTAAAGAAGTGGTAGATAAGCAAGTCTGCAGAAAAGAGTATTTCCATTTCTTATTTCCTTTTCACTTACAGATGGTTCCTCATTTAGTTTCTCCAACATCCATTTCTCCAGTGCCTGGAAGTCCCTAGGGCCTTGGTATTTCAGAGGTTCTTGTCCTGGTTTAAGCAGCTTTAGGCTAAAGGATCAAAATGTGAGAAAAGAGTGAGGCAAAAATTTTCACACAGGAAACATTCTCAGAAAGCCAACGTGCTTTGCTAATCCGTAGCAATGCCACTCAGGCTGCAGTAACAGATCTCCTGACTATTAACATCAGCATCAGGCATCTCCTCAGCTTAAAGGGTCATGGGTAGAACTTTTTCATTCCTGTGTAAGCATTTAAAGGAGATTTTTAAAATAGCAAAAAAGAAACATCATGTTAAAAATCAACATAGCCTAATATTACTTTGATCAATAAGCAAGGGCAAATTAAAAACTGTAGCATTTAGTTCTGTGAATCCTATTTCAGTTTGTCAAAAAGCATCCATTTTGTTTTGTTCACCTCTCTTCATCACCAAAGGAAAAATATTTAGCACTTATTTTCCCAGGAATTACTTTCTCACCTTTTGTTCCCCAACTGCTCTTGGAATGTAGGACTTTTCATGTGGTATTAAACTGATTAAAAACACACTGAAGCAAGTCAGTAGGACAAAGGAGGTAAGTGACTGCCTGTAAGGATTCAGACTTCATGATTATAACATTTAATAATTGCTATCAAAACTTTTCCATAAACTACCTAAAGCTTCTACTATTAAATATTTAGATTAAAATTTGAACTGTATTTGATAAAGGGGTAATACTGAATTCTGACCTAGTCCTATTTTTTAAAGAATATCAGAGTTTCAACTACTAGCCCTCAGTTCCCCTTGCTAAGCTGTCATTTGGTACTGCTTCTTGTGTTTATTAAAATGTTTTTCTCTCTCTTCTTGTTCCACAGTTGGAAAAAATGAACATATGAAAGTGTTGAAAAACCACATAATGCAAATACATTCAAAAGAGATAGGAGCTCCCACTGTCATTTCTATTAAAGTATTCTTGAATGTTCCTTGTGATGACAGAAAGTCAAAATAATAAGGAAACAACAAAAATTAAACAAAAGAACATCTAAAACACACCTCATGGAAACACTTTTCAAAATTATGGAAAAAAAAAGGGTAACATCTTAGAAAACTATCTGCATCTTTATTTTCTTCAAAAAATATTAAGTTTTCTCTGGTTCAGTTGAGAGTGTTTATTTTGCAGCACCAAATAATCCTGAAACAACTGTACTAACGAGTGCAGGGACCTGTTCAGCCAGTTTGATTCTCGGGGGATGAAAAGGGGATGCAGCCTTTCCTTTGACAGGTGTTTGGAAAAGCAGTGTAGGGATCAGCACATCCTGGACTTGCAACAATACCTCTGTGCCTGAGGAAGCTGTGAAATTTCCCTTGCTGCACGTTTTTAAAAACAGACTAGTTTAAAACTGACTCAGACAGGAAGAGAGTTGATAGCATGAATTCCCCTTCATCTCTGTATTTCTGACTAGCAGGTGACTGCCTTGTTATTTAAACTTTTCAAGTAGACAAAAGCAAGAACTATTCATATATATTTAATGACCTTAAGAAGGAGGGAGAGAAAACAAAAATGCAGCAATTACACATCCATTGATTTTTTCCATATTAAAAATCTCTGCCACTCTTTCTGTTTTAGAAGGAGCAGCACCACAATATAATCTATTCAAATATGCCAAGACAACCAATGCTCACTTTTGGAGATACTGAAATAGGGCTGTAATATGCACTGTTGCTCAGTGAAAAGTTATTTCTAGTGGAACTCAGCCACGCACTGCCCTTAAGGACAATTCCTACCTCAACAAGGACTATGCTATTAATAACTCTAAACTTCTACTCAGTCGTACTCATCTGCATCCAAGTGGATGCAGCCAGGAGCGCATGAAAAGTTCAGCCTGTTGCTGGAGTCAGCAAAAACACTGGACAAAGTGAGCAAAGGGAAGGAAACTGAAAAACACAGGCTGTGCAAGGGCTAGAAATTATTACATTCTCCACTTATCCTCGCTAAGATGAGTACTTAATAAAGCAGTTGAAAGGATCCCATCCATTTTTGCAAGAAGCTTCAAAGAAAACACAAGTGAAAAAAAAAATTTTTTGTGCTCCTTCTTGGCGGTTAAAAAGGTAACACATGTGTCTAACTCCAAAGCACCAACCTCTCATAGATACTCTAGATCATGTTCTGCCTACCAAACTTGAGGCAGTAAGGCACACATTCTTTATAACAGATAAGCATAACATTAAAATACACATTAATTTCTTCTCGATCACTATGAGAAAACTTATCGAGAAAAAAGTCTGTACATCATCACTGCTATGCTAAGGAATACTATTTATCATTTTATGAGTACTAAGGTCACTAAAAATCTAACAGAACACCTATAATTATGAATGCTGCAGTGACCTGACAAACTGGTGACAAGTTATTTTTAAAAGTATCATTACCAGAAACCAGCTCTATCATGCATATCACAGCTGTATAACACACTGTTGCTTGAGAAAGAGGTACTCTCAGAGAAAACAGAAGGACAATTCTGGACTCCATTTAAGCACAGACATTATCCAAGACATAGAAGAGTTTCTTGAAAAAAATGAAAGAGTAACAGTAGTATGTATCACATGATACTTGGCAACATGGTAAAAAGGCTTAAAATATCAGATCCAAGGGGCTACAAAGAAATCCACCAAAAAGATAGCTTAGAAGTTAGCTTCAAGAAATTGGCAGAGGATCGTGGAAAACTAAAAAAGAAAAATAGGAGCAGACATCCTTTTGTACTTACGTAGGGTATCCTCGTACGCCAAATTCAGAGCACAGTGGAATATCTACAGTACAATCCACTTTAACAACATAGACCTGTGGGTTTTCCATGTTGTTGTATTTATCTCCCAAATCATTCCAGGTTGGCTGGAGACGCTGACAGTGTCCACACCTGTGACAGAAGGCACGAGATATCGTTTAACAGTTGCTCACGTTTAGAGGGAAATTAATCTATGGAAAAGTCATACGCAGAACAGTAATTCTGATAAATTTAAAAATAAATTTTTAAATCAGTAATTAAATCAGTTAAATCGGAAGTCTTCCATTCTCCAGCCCTGTTACACTGAGCAACAGCGAATACTATTAAGAACTTTAGCATGCTGCAAACACACCTCAAGTGAAAACCAGAAGGATCTGGTAACTTCTTGCTACTACCCTTTCACATTACAAATTCTATGAATACCCCCTGAACTTAGTGAGCCTGTTAATAAAAGGACTCTAATTCTCCCAGCTTTCTAGAAAAATCCTGCAAGGCTGTCCAATTTTGGTTTTTTTTTTAAGTTGCTCCCACTTGAAACAGTTTCACTTATACAAATCGTTTCGAATACACTTGGAGAAAACTTGCATAGATTCTCACCTTTCCAGGTATCCTGATATCATTAAGAGAAAAAAAAATATCTTGAGATTTACTTTAAGATAAAGAATGTCAGTCAGGCACAGTGGGTCACACATGCTCCCACAATGTGGAGGAAGACGACCTCCCATGGGATTTTATCCTGAATTGTTATCATGAAGGGATACAATGTATTATGACTAAAATCAAATATTTATTAAACATTTAACTTCTGACTAAAGTCCCTCCATAGTAATTTCTTTCATGGAGCTTCAACTAAGAGGACGATTTTAGATTCCCTGGTTCTTTCCCCTAGCAGATGCAGTGATTCCATACACCAAATGAATACTGGCTGGTGTTACAGAACAGAGCATGGAAAACTAGGTAAGGCAATCTCAAGGAATTAACCAGCTGTGTGCAGCCAAGTGCAACAGAGCTGCCTTGTCCATACTTAACACTGTGATTTCTAATATACACACTCCATTCCCTTCCTTCTTTGGATTATATGAGCTAAAATTGTAAATAAAACAGGAAAAATGTTCGTATCTGAATCAGCAATCAACTAGTTAGCCATTCTCAGTTAAAAAAAAAAACAAAACAAAACCAATATTACGTAGGAGGAAGAACAGACAGTCCTCAAACCACTTTTTCTGAAATTTGTAAGCTGAAAAATGTATAAAACCAAGGAGATCAAAACAAAAGTGAGCAAGATCATGCAACATCACACACCTGTGTGATGGATGCAGCCCCAGGTACCCACAGTCTTTCACTGCTACTACTCTACATCAGTGGGGTTGAAGGAGCTGCCGGTTCCACGTCTGGGGAGTAAGGAGAGCTGGGCAACAATGATGCTTTTCCCTCCCTGCATGGGCTAGAAAGTTGCAAGGAATCATAATCTCTGTTTACAAACACAAATGAAGATCCAAAAGAGACTAACAAGGCCACAGGGAAGACCTATCAGAAAAAAAAAAGAATCAAAAAACCTGACTCCAAACCCTGCTTCTTGTACACCACTAATGTCAAGAGGTATGGGTGGAAGAACATTATTTGTAAGAGTTTGCAGGACAGGCCGCACATTTTAATTCTGAGCAACCACGTGCCACCAGCACTTGTGCTCAGAGAAGACTTGTGGCAGAATCTACAGAGTATCAGACTGTTCTGCCTCATACATGTCAGCATTGTCAGCATTCCTCCCACAGTATCAGCATTTCTCATCTGCAACACTGGATGGCAGAGTTCCTGGGCCAGGACAAGAAGGGATGTACAGGTACACAAGGAGCATATGTATCAAATCTGCAGATACTGATAAGCCCTCTGGAGTCAGTGGGGAGGACAGACATTTCTGGAAGCCACCAGTAGAGCTTGAGCTCAGCAGCCAACAAAGGCAGCTCCACAGCAAGATACAGCGCAAATCCTTATCCAATTAAAAAAGTAGACATTGTATAGTGGTATAAGAAGCACAGGACCAGTCTTGCTCTGGACAAAAGAATCCAGCTAAGGTAAAATTCAGTCTCAATTCAATGAGAGTTCAGCAATGAACTCTGGTAATCACGTCTGCTGCAGATCAGCGGACTTCCAGAGGTTTAGCAAGAAAGAACATATGTTGAAAAGATCTGTAAGAGTCAAAATAATGTAGTGGAACTACTCATTTGAGATTCCTTCCAACTAAGGAGCCAGGGACCTTCTTGCTCCTCTGTAGAAATGCAATTGGCATGGCGCAAAATTCAGTATCTTGTGCCACCAAGACAGTAACCTGCTCATCGTTCTGTCCCCAAGAGTAGCTACCAAGTGGGACAGCCTTATGAATAAAAACTTTATGACATCTGATGGCAAATGACTTGGAATGCTCTCTTCTTGGAGTATCCTACAATATTTGACAAAAACGTAGGACCACATGAATACCGTCACCATTTGGGAGTGAGGTCCTCAGCAACATTTGTTCCAAGAATCTGGAAGAGAAGAATTACATCAGCTCCAGCCCAACTCTTACTGATAGCATTGATGATGCAACATTAGCAGCATCCATATAAATGTGAAAGACAATCCTAGCTGAACTGCAGGCCCCTTGCTGGGCTTCTCCCTTGTAACTACAGAGGGCAGTCTGTGAGAAGCATTAGGAAATTCGCACATCACCTTGGAACAGGGCAAGAGCTCCAGGGCTGTCAGGCTGCCCCCTGATCCCACTGACAATAAAATTACTGGTGTGTATAAGCACCTCTCTCAGGCACTTGGATGTTCCCTTTGTTCCTTCTCTTCCCCTTGGACCTGAAACCTGGCCCTGCTGCTGCCTGTCAGCAGCCAGGAGTCTAGACCAAGGGCCCTTAAGCCAAGACCCAGAGATCTGGAGGACATTTGCTAAGGATGAAAAGAACATCCAGAGAAGTCTGGGAAACGACACAGCTCCCTCACACTTAAGTTGGGCAGAGATCCTCAGCTCTCCCAAAGGCACAGCATGATCCAAGTCTGCAAGGCCAGCACTCCCTTTGATCCATACTGAGGATGTGTAGCGTACACTGGACTCTGCAACAGCCCTTTTGGCACAGAGCCTCTTACAGTGTGGCAGGATAAAAAAAAAACGCATCTGGTTTTAGGGGTGCCTGTGAAACACTCAGTCAAAGTGTGGACAACCACAGATATCACCTGAAAGCAGAAGAGAACAGAAGCACTCCTGCTCTGCACGGGCATTTCTCAGGCCTTAAAGCACTCTCAGGCACTTCACCAGCAAGTCAGGCATCCCTCCACTTTTATGATCTTCAGAGAACAAAGGCATCTGCTCTTTGAAGCTTTTACTTAACATTTTCACATGGCATAAATAAGTCTACATTAATAACAACAACGAAAATAGTTCCTCAGTTTTGAAAGGAAATGCTTTTCTGCTGTTGATTTCAAAAGACTCTCATATGCCTAAATAGCACTGTGTAGTAACAGATAACTTTGGATCAAAACATAACTTTTCCACATTTTTCTCTTAATTTTAGCTAAATTAAAGGAAACTTGGGAGAAAAAAAATAAACCAACAAAAAGACCCAACCAAACAACCCTAACAACAACAAAACTCTCCATAACCTCTACTGGATATGACTAAGTCAGATAAAAAAAGGTATGGGAAGAGGCAAAGAAGACTATGAACAACCATTGGAAAGACCCAGAGATGAAAAGTACTGTCCTCTTGACCAGGAATATCCAGCAAAGCCTTGTTCCCTCATTTCTCTCAACCATTCTTGTGCCAAATGTTCCAGTCCAGGACAAAAGCCCAGCAAGTCTCTTGCAAACCTGAGAATTCTCCAACTCTGCTTCGGATACCTGCGGCCTTGGGGACACGGCACTATAGTTACAGCTCTCACTTGCAAACTCTCCTTTAAATTTCATGGCTGCACAGAGAACGTAAATTCTGCAATGAAAGCATCTGGGGGGGGGGGGGGGTGTGTGTCACAGGCTAAGTAAAGTGACGGTCGCCAAACTGCAGCTGCTCTTGGTCCTTTTGAGGAACGGCGTGAAACAGAGCCCGGCAAGGGACTGGGGCTGCCCCAGCCTCGCCGACCGGCGCAGCGGCTCCCACCGCGGGCCCCATGCGGGGGGCACCGCCGGCTGCCCCGGGGCGGCTCCGGCCGCCGATCGGTTGCGCTCGATGACCTCGGAGATCTTTCCCGACCCAATATGACTCTGTGACTCCGTGCGGAGGGGGGCGGCCAGCGCGGCCGCGGAGGCCCGGGCCGGGCACACGCGAGGCTGCGGCTCCCCGTCCCCAGCGCGCCCCGCAGCCCCCCGGCTGCCCCATATCCCCGCCTGTCCCCCCGCCGCCCCCGGCCGCGGAGCTCGGGGCGGCGCGACCCCGCGGCCTCCCCCGCCGCCGCCCGGCCGGCCCCGCCGCCTCCCGCCGCCACGTCAACGGGGGAAGAGGCGGGCGGGGAGGGCGCCGCGCCGGCCGGGCCGCGCCGCGCTCGGCCGCCCCGGGTACCCACCACGGGGCGAAGAACATGACGAAGTGTGGGGCGGCGGCGGCGCCGTGCCGCAGCATCTCCGCGCTGTAGAGGTGCCGCCCGTGCGGGTCCGCCGCCGCCGGGTCTGGCTCCGGCTCTGCCCGCCCCGGGCAGCCGCAGAGCACGGGGCCGAGCACGGCCAGGGAGAGGACGCGCCACCACGCCGGGCCGGAGCGGAGCAGAGCCATGGCAGCGCCGGGAGAGCGAGCGGGCGGGCAGATCCGCGGGCGGCCGCCACCGCCTCCCGGCCCGCCCGGCCCCGCCCCGCCCCGCCCGCCCCGCTCCTGCCCATCGGCACCCTCCGGACACGCACCCGCACCCCTCCTCCCTGGAAATAAAGGGTTTTATTAAAAAGATGTTGTCCACGTACCACGTGATATCTATTTTTATGTTAGGTATTTATTACGCTGATCGATGAATTTATATTTTAAAAAAATGGTAACATTTTATATTTTTTGCACGCACGCACACACACACACGCACGCTCCTTTCTGGAAATAAACGAATTTTATAAAGGCTTTAAAATATTGTTTTATTTATGTAATATACCTAATTTTATACCATTTATTAATTGGTTTGATCTATAAATTTATATGAAATATTTAAATCGTAACAAATTTTATATTTTTTTAATACACATACACACTTGTTTCTGGAAAAAATAGTTGTATAAACGCCTTAAAGTATTATTTATAAAACATATTATATCTATTTTTAAATAATTTATTAATTTGTTTTATTTATAACTTTATATTAATTTTTAATTAATAACAAATTTCATATTTTTATATACATACACACCCCTTTGTGGAAATAAATAATTTTATAAAGGCCATAATATTATTTATATAACATATCATATCTGTCTTATGTTATATATTGATCAGATTGATCGATAGGTTTATATTAAAGCTTAAAATAATTTTTTAAAAAAATTTATTTTATATATACGTGCACATATACTGTGATGACACTTTTTTCACAATAAATCAGTGATAAAAAGGCAGGCATGGTGTCACCAACCTGGTCAGTAGCCATGCTGTGCATCTGGGAGAAAGCCCGGCCAACCAGGTCCTCAATTCCAGCTCCATGCCCAGCTGGGAAGAGGTCTCCAACCCTTGTTTCTCCTGCCCTGCACTTCTCGCCTGCTTGTGGGGGAAGGATGCTCACACTGCTGAGGGTGTTAAAGGCATAACAGTGTAACAATAGTCAGTAAATAATAATAATAATAGTAGCAAATAATACTAAAAGATAATCAATATGAGCCGCAAGCTGATATAATACAGGAGAGGGGGATGTATTTCATAGAATCACAAAATGGTTTGGGTTAGAAGGGACCTTAAAGATCATTTGGCTGCAACCCCCCTGCCATGGGCAGAGACACTTTCCACTAGACCAGGTTGCTCCAAGCTGGCATTGGGTACTTCTAGGGATGGGACATCCAACTTACCTTTTGAGCAAACCTACCTTGCCCTCTGCTGTGTGTTTGGGTCACAGCCAGAAGGTTTTGCCTTAACTCAAAGCACGACAAGCTCAAGTTGAACCTGAAGTGTAGGAGTAGCATATGTTGAAATGAGTGATGTCACATAGGGAGAATTGAAGGCACTAAAAAAAAGGCCACACGGTGAGGTGGGTTATTGCCAAGCTTGCGTTCCTGTGGGTCTGGGCAGCTGGGATACGGTGGGGAATGGAAGGAAGCCCCATCCAATCTGGCCTTGAACACTTCCAGGGACAGGGCATCTACAGTTTCTCTGGGCAACCCGTTCCAGTGGCTCACCAACCTTACAGTAAATAATTTTTTCCCAATATCTAATTACCCCTTATCACTCTATGCCCCTGCAAAAAGTCCCTCTCCACCTTTGTTGTGGGCCCCCTCTAGGTACTGGAAGGCTGCTTCAAGTCTCCCTGGAGCCTCCTCTTCTCCAGGCTCAACAACCCCAGCTCTCCCAGCCTGTCTTTATAGGAGAGGTGCTCCAGCCCTCTGATCATCTTTGTGGCTCCAGTAGGTCCATGACTTTCTTGTGTTGGAGGTCCTAGAGTTTCTATAATCCTTCAATTTTAGTTATTTTCAGTTTAGATTTTAACTTCAAAACCTTGATTTTGGGGATATTGAAGTGAATAATAATCAGAGACTCACCTTATTAAATAGGAAAGTACATTTTTACGAAAAAGCCAGGAGACTAAATAACTCATCGTGCACACATACACACAGACACAAGGCTGACCTTTATACCTGCAGAGATCTGTGCTGGTGTGATATCAGGGACTTAAAAGAAGCAAGACACTGGCACTGTTCTGCTCACTGACAAGTTGCTGCTTGCAGCACTAATGTGCCCAGACAGGTAGAGTTTACCTCAAACTGCATCCTCCAGACTCCCTCCCCACATTATCTCCTCTCTGAATGCTTCACTCTAGCATCGCCTGTTCCACAGGATTAACACAAGGAAGGACCTGGCTGTGCTGCCCATGTACTCATCGTGCAATACCCACCTTGTTTCCTGGACTGGTTTCAGCTTAGAGCCTATGCTGACTCTGGTCACTCAGCATACTTTTATGCTACAGTATCTTTCCAAAGGCCATTCTTAGAGCCAACAAGAATCACTTATTAAAACAAAAAACAAACAAACAAACAAAACCACAAAAAACAAACAAACAAAAAAAACACACACCACCCCCCCCCAACCCACTAAAAATTAAAATTAGAGATCTCTTTTCTTCAAAAACTTTACATTACTTTCAGAAGCTATCATCTGCCTCAAAACTAGGCTTCCAGAATTCCTTATGAGGTATACAAGAAACAACTACAAAACCCTAAAAATACACTTATTGACAAGCTTAAAAAGAAAACAAACAAGACAAACCTAGAGTGTCCAGAAGAGTAGCTAATCATCAGAATTTAAATACATATCAGTAACCTTAAGTACAAAGCAGTAGGGTCTTTGAACTAAGTGATTGACTCTTCATGAATTAAAAAAATAATAAAAAAAAAAAAAAAGACAAGTGCAGGTTATTTCCCCTCTTCGGCATATTAAAAAAAAAAAAAAAAAAATCCAATAAACCCCCTAAACAAAAAGTCAGTATCAGAGAGTGAGAATGACTAATTCTCAGACCTGGGAGAACAGTGACCTGATACAACCAGGTGAGCCATCTAACCACAGAAAGTACCTCCTCTCATTGAGCAAGCTGGTTTCTTTTCCCTGAGTGTATTTTTGGTCTGCTTTTTTTCTCTGTACATTTAGCACATTTAAAAATAGACTTTTAAATTAAAGATCCCTTTGCCTTAATTAAAAACAGACTAATTAAAAGCTATTTTGAAATATTTTTTAGTGAGCATGTGAATTTAAGTCTTCCATCTAAGATACATACCACATAAAAAGGACGGAAATACAGCATCACTTTCAGTAGAAACATGAGTATAATAGTTCAGCATTCCTAGGAGGAACAGGTATGGGTTACAGTTAAGCTCTTGTCAATTAGCAAAAAGTAATGCTAGATCAAAACTGCCAATAAGAATAAATCTTTCTCTGGGAATACCTCTTTCCTCTCCATAAAGGGTCAATAGGATTAATACCGCTTATGTAAGTTAGTGTTTCTTACTTGCTGATTTGCATCTTGATTAAAATTCAACTAATTTGTCCACCACCTCACTCCAGCTCCCAACTCTCTCTGCCTTCAGAGCTAATAAATTTTCTCTTTAGCTCTCATCCTCCTATTTCTAACAACAGTGTTGGAAATGCAGCAAGAATGGGGAGAAGAACAGCTGAAGAAGCTTTGCAGTAGCCTGGTGGCAACTGCTGTCTCTCCAAGGCCACTTGGAAGAACACCCACAAAGGCTTCGAACAACCCAAGCCATACCCATGTCCCATCGCACAAGGTGAAGGCACATCAGACATAGGGTGATAGGCAGATAAATATCACTTCAGCCAGTCACAAAGACCCTATTCCCTCACCCTTGTTATAATTTTCCACCTTGTAATCCTCTTACCCTTATTCTGCACACATACTATATCCCAGTACAACACACCAACATCACCTGTCCTCTTGCTTCTCCAGCCAGGCAGCCTCTGCCTCCTGTGCCCTAGATGTGTTCCCAAGGATAGTCAGCTCATCAGCCAGGGTTTCCTCCCAGATGAAAACAACTGACATCCAGGAGCTGAACTTACCAGATGTCTGTCGCAGGGTAAATACTATGGAGCAGCTGAGAAGGCAGGACCTCGGGCAAATGGTCCCAAGGATAGAGTCACTAACAGCAACTGCTTATACTTGCTGCAATTGCTCCTCATTGCTCAGAGTTCACAGCAGCTCATTCTGAGTGACAACATACATTTAGGCAAAAAAGCATCAGGAAAAAAAATCTGCAAATGGTAGCTGATGTTTGCAACAAGTAATCTAAACTAACCTCCTAATCGAGAGAAAATTGCCAATAAATAGCAAGTAGCCTGCACTATTTATGAGCAAGAGGGGCTCATCCTTGAGTGTAACAGTCCCAGCTGATTATGATTCCTAGCGAATCCTACAGCCTCCGTGCATGTACAGCGTTTACAGCGTTTCCCAAGGTCCTCTATGCTCTCAACCCCAGTTCTGGAAGCATAGTCTATCTCAAAATCTTTGCAGAGAAATAATCCCGATACCCCAAACCAAGCCCACCTCCTCTTAACTCCCCATGCAACCATCGCCTTCTGGTTAAGAAGCACCAGCTTATTCCTGCTGGATGCTTTGGCTATCAGAGGTGAAATAGGACAAACAAGTTATTTATTCATGTGTCGTGCTTGGCCAAAGAAAGTCCTTGGTGGGCAGTATGTACTCAGGGAGGCTGTGCATTGCATAGGTCTGATGTAAATGTTTTGTAGGACCAAGGGAGCCTAGGACTTGAAAAGACCTCAGAGTGGATGGATTTTAGCCCTCGTTCTGCCAGATAATAGCAATTATCTGTACAATCCTATCTGTAAACTGTCTTAGCTCTATTTTAAAACACCTGACAGTCGGGGGTTTTTTGCCGACACCGTTTGGAAAGTTAGTTCCTCTCCTAGGATTGTGAACATTTTTCATAGTCAGACTATATTTATTTATAACTCATTCATACCATGACATTCCTGTGCCAGCATTGTCCTTTCAATGAAATACTCTTTTCCCCTCTGACAGTATTTAGAGGTAGCAGTGGCATCCTTTCTCGCCTTTGTTCTGCTAGACTAAACAAGCCAACAGCTCCCATTCATGCCTGAGTACCATCCCACAAATCCCCTGCACAAACCAGACTGGCAAATAAAAACAATCATTCATCTTCTCATCCATTCCCACACAGTCAAGCAGCAAACGTGTTCTAACACTTTTACATCTCTGTCATCTTAAACCCCAACATTAAATGCAATTCTAAAACAGGACTAACATCTAATCTAAGAGTTTGACTATTTTGCAGATGTTTCCTTTTCCATTCATGTCACAGACAATTACTTCCCTTCTGTGACTCTGATCTGAAAAGGTGATATTATGCACACATTCAGTTTGTCTGGGGTTTTATAAACGTGATTTTCTTGCTGGAAACCGAAGCAATCTACAGCAAGAGACTGCTCTGCTTGACAGAGTTCAGAAACAGGTGCACTGACTCACACAGACCTCTCTCTATGCCACATGTTTTTTCTCTTCTATGCTTCTATATACTTCTTGAATATACTTCTATATTCACAACAACACAGGACAACACAGGAGGACGGACAACACAGGAGGGCACAGACAATCAGGGGGGTTCCTGGAATGTGCTGATAACAGAGGTGCCAATGAGGAGTGGTGCTATGCTGGACCTTGTTCTTACCAATAAGGAGGGATTGGTGGAGAATATGAAACTCAAAGGCAGCCTGGGCTGCAGTGACCATGAAATGGTGGAGTTCCTTACAGCAGCAAGGAGGGCACACAGCAAGCTCACTCCCCTGGTCTTCAGGAGGGCAGATTTTGGCCTCTCCAGGAGTCTGCCTGGTGGAATAGAGTAGGATAAAACCCTGTAAGGAAGAGGGGCCCAAGAAAGCTGGTTAACATTCATTAAAGGACCACCTCCTCCAAGCTCAGTGGTGATGCATCCCAATAAAGAGGAAATCAGGCAAAAACACTCAGAGGCCTGCACTGATGAACAAGATGCTCCTGGACAAACTAAAACACAAAAAGAAAGCCTGCAGAGAGTGGAAGCAGAGACAGGTAGCCTGGGAGGAGTATACAGAAATTTTCCAAACAAACAGGGATCGGGTTAGGATAGAATTAAATTTGTCCGGGGACATCAAGGGCAATAATACAAAAAGACTCTATGGGTATGTTGGTGATAAAATGAAGACTAGGTAAAATGTGGGACTCTTTCAGAAGGAAACAGGAGACCTGGTTACCTGAGACATGGTAGCCATGGCTGAGGTAGTTGATGACATTTTTCCCTTGGTCCTCACCTGCAAGTGGTTCCAGTCACACCGCCCAAGTCACAGGGACTGGGAGAATGTAGAACTGCCTGCTCTAGGAGGTCAGGTTCAGTCAGCTGTCCTCAACTGACCAGAGGGATATGACAACACCACATGATGTTTTGCTTGTCAATAAAAGCCATCAATAAGGGAGAAAGAAGGAGAAGAGGGAAGTTCAGAGTCATGGCATTCGTCTTCCCAAGTCACCATTACACAAGATGGAGCCCAACTTTTTTAGGATAGCTGAACATTTTCCCGCCAATTGTCAGTTGTGAATGAATTTCTTATTTTGCTTTGCTTGTGCATATATTTTGCTTTACATATTAAACTGTCTTTATTTCAACCCATGAGTTTTCTGACTTTGAGCCTTCTGATTTTCTCTCCCATCCCATTCAGCGGGAGTGAGCAAGAAGCTGTGTGGGGGCAGCCACCCACTGGGGCTAGACCAGTACAATTACCCAAACCAAGATGCTTTTCCCAATCTTTCTCCTCTTCTCTCCAGCCTCTTTTTTTTTTTCCTTCTTGTTTAGTGAAATTTTTTAGAAATCTTCTAAAACGACATGAGTTTTCCCTTCCAGTCACATTCCAAGACTGTACTGAGACTCTTTGATTTAATGCTTGTTCATAATAATTTGCAGGCACTCAGTGTACAGCAGTGAATGCTATTAGAGCACAGCTGACTTCAAGATACCAGACAAAACCTGGGAAAACATACTGTATGATGTGATAGCATACAAAATAAAGAAAAAAGCCTGTTTCAGTATAGGCAACCAAAATCCACTGGGCCATTATAGTGCTGCCATTTGTGTAAGTCCTGATTTTGGTTTCCATAATTTACAGCAAACACTAGTTATTTTAGTGTGCCATTTGTATTTAACTTACCTTGTAAATGTAGTTGTCTCATTTACATCTCGTTGTTAACTCTATCTACAATCCACAATAAACAGAACAACAAAAAAAGACAAACATGTATGTACAACCCCCTAAGAGACTTTTAAAGCTCAGAATAGAGCATGCCGTATTTTGACAGCTGTCCTTTGAATCCCAAACTACAACCCCTCAGGGGACACAGCATTATGTAATTTTAGTGACAGCCCAATTGTCATTCAGCTAGAAAGAAGGATATTGTGATCTCAATGGAAAAGAAAAGCGATACTGCCATCTGTAAGCTTATAGCCCTTTTTCTTTGGTAATTTGTACCTCTCATGA
This sequence comes from Empidonax traillii, assembly GCF_003031625.1. Lineage (NCBI taxonomy): Eukaryota > Metazoa > Chordata > Aves > Passeriformes > Tyrannidae > Empidonax > Empidonax traillii. Next base: position 67,579 of record NW_020955879.1, read on the forward strand.
AGGGTTAGGAGTGGAAATTACTACAAGCTGTTGAGTAAAGTGACATCATTTTGCCACCCACAAGATGTTATGAGTTTGTCAGCCTAGCAAATGGCACAGCAGTAGGGAAAGAGCGGTCTCATGGCAAGTGAGTGGTCTTTTTTCTGGAGGACATGTATGCTCATTGTGTCAGCCAACCACTATCTCTGTGGGACTCCGACCACCATAGCCACAAACCCTGGTTTCAATAGTTGCTCTCTCCACTGTTTGCAGTAAAGGAATATATAATTGGTGGGAATGCTACTCAGTCCATGGTCCTCTGATTCTTATGGTTCAGTCAAATGAAACAGAATTTTGTTTTCAGGCAATTTACTCTGAATTGTATGTCACTATGTGGCAAAATTAATAAGTAGGAAAATTCACTTGTGCAATTAGAAGTTGTTAGGAAGAATAGGATAATATGGATTGAAGACTTCATGGATCATAAAGAAAGAATTTCCTGCTATTAATTCTGCAGCTGCTTTAATGTATTCCTCTTAATGATGGAATACTGGAGGCTATTTTTTTCCATGGTCAAATTCTCTTCCATTACACTGCACACACCCTCTTAAGTAACCTGCAGCTGCTTTTATCTGCCATAACGAATGCTGGGCCATTGTGATATTTGACACATTACAGAGCCCCTGTGATTTCTCCACATACCACAAATAAAACCAACCTGAAGCTCAAGAAACAGGCTGCAGGCATGAGGAGAATTTTAAAATATCCTGAGATATCCGAAAGGTGAATGAAGATTAGGAAAAATAAACTGAAAAACACGTATGCAGACAGAGTTACTCACTCACAGTTATTGGCCAGCTCCACATGCTCTAAAGCAAGAAAACTGGTTTTAATTATTTCTTAATCAGCACTTACTCCCTGATCTGCCCTGCACCCTTCTGGTGGCTTATGACCAGCATACTCCAATATCCACCCAAAGAAATGTTGGACTCTGATGTTACTCTTTCAAAGCCAGATGCAATTGAGGGGACTAAATAAGAACAATTTTTTTCCCCTTCATTTTTCTCTTATGAACTGCGACATCACCTCTCTTTAGTAAAGAAGATCCAAAACTATGAAGGGCTGTAATTCTAACTGACGGGGTTGCCATTACTTAATGTTTGTTTTATAATTTCTGTATGTCACATACTCTAATTTGGGTTTTTAGAGCACTAATTAACTTTTTTCCCTGTAACAGCTGATGTCAAACGCAGTACTTTTGGTTTCACAGAAGAAAAGAGGAATGTAGAAAGATTAAAAAATAAAGAAAATAGCCAACCTTTTAAATGGGGGTTAGCTGATTAGGATTTAAACACAAATGCCTTCCTTATGTGCACTTCAATCCCTTCAAGCTTGCTCTTCTTAAGAGCATGAGAGCAGCTGTAAACTACTCTGGCTGGGAGATCCCACCTGAGTCTCCCGTGTGAACCAGGGACCACAGAGCACACCATGCTCTGCACTGCAAAATGTTACATACCAGGGAGCAATCAGTCTGCAGTGAGAGGAGCTCTCAGAAGGGGCTGTCAATACTTACACCTTTTTGTTGGTAGTTTTCTTCATGGCAGGTAAGGTAAAGGTCATCAAAGTGGCATATATTTTAGAGGATGCTAATTTCTTGGTAAGCTGGACACTTCATCAAAGCCAAATAAAAAGTATTGGGTTTTAAAACAAGAGATCATGCCCTAACCTAAGGAGCAAAGAATGGTGTTCAGGAGCTTCATAAAGTGCTCAGGAAGTGTTTGGTTACACAGTGAGACGGCCAAAGAGAACATGGTGGGACTTTTCCCTAGAAACCAGGAAAAGGGAAGCACCCATGGACCAAGAAGATAGGAAAAGAGAGAAGGAATGGGAAATAATAAGGTCAAAAATCTTAAGAAAAGACAATTTTTCAAACAAGTTGAAGTCATCAAGGAGGCCAAACCTAGCAAAGAAACATGCCATCATTGCCTTAAACACAGAGAGAGAGATATCTATTTCCAAACTCTTTGGAAATGGGTATAAGTGTATTTCTGTAGAAAAAGAGAACATGATAGGACTGCAAAAAACCAGTGATTAGATATAACTAATTTGGCTAGACAATGTTTTAGCCAAATTAGCTCTTTCTAGCTTGCCCTGAATGATCTGTTCAACTCCTGCTTGGTGAAGAAAGACACCAAAACATGATGCATGTTAAGCACTTCATCAACGAATCTATTACTACTTACTCCTTCATGAGATGGGAAGAGGCTCCATGGTAGGATCTTTGGAGGGTTTTTTGGAGTCCTGTAACCAGTGCAGTTTCATCAGCTTTTCTGTCATTCTCCTTATGTGTCCAAATTATTCCTAACCAGAGTCTTCTGTTTTGGGAACATTAGCCATGTCCTTGCCACTTCAGTTTGCTCTAAACCGCTTTAGCTATCAGGGATTTTGAAACCATCATTCTTAATGAGAAAAGTTGCTCTTTTTGTGAAGAGAATTTAATCTTAACTCATGAAACATGATCATGTTTCTAGTGCATTTAGTTTTCTAGAAAAGTATTAGGTCCCTATATTTCTGATCTAACCCTTGGGCAAATACAACTAAATCATTGACTGTAGCTTTAGGCACTCAGCCAGGGAGAAATTAATTTTCCGTGCTGATGTTCTCAGTGAAAAGCTGAGGTACCTCAAGCAGTTTAACAAAACTAAACATGCTAGTTTTTCTGTGAAAGCTCAGTCTATGTGATAAAAACCAAACCCTTCCTTGATTGCCATCTTGCCAAGATACACAGACTGTATGTATGCCTTCTACTAGAAAGTATTAAATAAACATTTTCCCTTGATGTGAGCTTGAACACAATTAGGTAAAGCTCTGCAAGTAGAAATACTAAAAGAATATCTTTACACAGTTACAGTTCTATATGTTTTGAACAACTTAGATTTTATATAAACTCTTATGCAATCAAACACACAAGGGGAGCTGTTCCAGAATTGCAAGTTAACTTCTCTTTCTCTTCCCACTTAGATTCATGTCAACAAATTCTTCCTTAAGAGAGATGAGAAATATTTTGAAAATGAAGGAAAGACAACCAGTTATCCATACAGTTAGAAGCTGTCACTGAGGCACATAGACTCCAATGCAGCATCCTGCAAGAAAACAGCAGTAGCTTGCAAAGAGGCTGGAGCAATAGATGTTACTGATGGCTCAGAATATCGTATCACCAACCTTTGAGCAGTTTGTTTTCTTCTTCCTTCTCATGCAGAATAACATGCCATTTGATCAGGAAACAAGGAGGTACCAAGAGTATCTTGGGAACATTCAGCCAGTAGCATAAACCACCAAAACTTCCTGTTTCTATAAAGCCCAGCCTGAACTGAAAACCCTTCCCCAGGGGCTACTGTCACGCTCTGTTGAAGGTCATAAGATTCCTCTCCAAGGCAGTCAACCACCAGCAAACACGTCTCTGAAGCTTCATTCTCTACAAACATTCCAGCTAAATACCTTTTTTTTCCACCTATTCCACTATGAAACTTCCTGCTTGAAAAGGGGAAAGGGGAGAATTTTGCTCTGTTTTTATAAAATTAAAAATTAATTCATCCTCACATATTGCCTACTGAACTTGCATTAATTGTACTGATCAGTGATTTCAGGTACTCAAAACCAGCAATTGCCTCGGGGTCTGACTTTCTTTTATAATACAGAACTCTCAACCTCTTCAAACAACAGAAACTACTTGCTTTTCATGCGGAGTCCCTGACAGCAAACAGATCATATCACTGAAATAACACAATGTAGGCATTTAACAGCCATTCCTGCTGGCATGGGACACATGAGGAAGAACAGACTAGGTGTGTGTCTCATCCTACAGAAAAAAGAGAAGGAAAGTACCTTTACTCTCATACCAGCAAGATGCCCTGCGAAATAGATATTTTTTTTTATCCAAATTGCAAAGCTATCTTCAAGAAGTATTAAATTCTTTTGGAAAAATTGACTTTGAGTCACTACCTCAGAGTTTTACACTGTGCTCTACAAACATTAGGACAACAACAGGTGAAGTTTAAACATGTTTTGGGTAGGGGCATGAGGGAGAAGAAAGCTGAGGTTAAAATGCAGCATTTGTTCACTTAACATTTAGTCAGTGTGACACTGAGTTCAGATATAATGAATTCATTCTACATATGTTTTATATGAATTCTAGTGTAAACTTGAAACAATTAAAGCAAAAGACAGAACTGTGTCTCCTGCCTACAGAGTACCCAATGTACTTCAATGTGATGCAGTGAAAACTTTGAAGAAGTGATAAACATTTGCCATTAAGGCTTATGTGCCAAGGAGTATTTCCACTTAGAGATTCATGTGATGGACTTTCTTTGCTTGGAAATATATACCCGGTTCTAGGACCTGAAGAAGTTTTCATCAAAAAAAGGAATCTCAGACTTTGGATTAACCACATTAAAATGACAGGGCATAAAAGAATCCATGAAACCACTTTTTTCCTCCTTGTGTGAACGAGATGGATCTGGATTAAGGTTGCCTGGAAAAACCATTTTGCCCATACTATCAGAAGAGAAGGACTTTTTGGCTGTACCTCAATGCATGCCCAAGCCATCCATCCCATGTGTTTACAGGCTCTGGATCCTGTTTGAGGCAGAGCAGATCCTCCTTGAGCAGGCAGCACCTGTGACATGGGAGCTTATTTCATCCACCCAGATGTGGTCTTGGCTAAGGTTTCTTTCTCTGTTATCTCAAAGTGGGGGCAATCTGGGGTTCTTTGGATAAGGCTATGCCCATAAAGCTTGTTTAAGTTATTTCTTAATGGAAGATCCTGTTTTTAAAGTGGATCTTTTATTGGCAATGTATGACTGACAGACAGCTGCCTCAAGCCTCTGGCACTCTCAGAGGATAAGAACTGTCTGCACAAGCCTACCTCAGTCACCATCAGCTAAAATATCCAAACCACAGACTCCACTGCTGCCAGCTTTGGTGGGACACAATAAACTCAAGACCTTTCTGATGAACCACTGCACAGTGACAAGTCTGCACTTTTACTTCTCTGAAAAGAAATTTATACTCAATCCACATGAGTGACATGAGGATTAATTTTTGAATACTTGCAATATACTTCAGGCAAGAGATATAAATAGCAAGTATGTTTTATTGAGCACTCCAGCATATTATTAACTTTTGCTTTATTCTTCTTTTAAGTTTGTGTTTCCTGTTCCTTATGCTCAAACTACTGTAGAATTACAGTTGTTAAACAACTCTACTTGGACATCCCTACCATGTTGGGAGAGATGAAAACATGGACTTGTATGATGTAATTATGAGAAATCATGCTAAAAAATAAGCTTGGTAATATCTGCAATTACTACTTACATCTCTGCCCCAATTACATCTGGCTTGGGACCTCTGTTTGTGGATAAAGTTCAGGTAGCAGAAGAAGGAAGTGCAGTTCTTTAATAGAACTCTGTAAGTCAACATATGTTATTGGCTTTATTGCAGTGAGTCACTCTTCCAAGCCTTTGCATGCTCCACATCTGACGGGGAAAGGAGACTTACCATTTCAGATGCTCTAACATAGCAACTTCTGCTCTTGGACTACAATTACAACAATTACTACTGGTGGTAAACAAAGTCATAAATTTGAGATTTATTTTGCTCAAGCTTCTACAAGGTTGGGGGGCACACCAAGGGCTTTGTGTGTCACTCCCATCTCTGGAGGGACCACAATGTCTTTAGCTGCTTACACCTTCAGCTGTTGTCCATAATGAGACACTGCAAAGAAGGAGGTGGGGATTTAGGTGCCACGTTGCATGTCACATTTCTCATGCTGACACGCCTGAAATCCCACTGAAGCAAATGGACCCGAGGTGCAAACTGTCCATCTTACATGGTAATATTGTGCAACAGTGCATATTTATAGCCATTCTTAGCAGGCATCTGTCTGATTTGCCTCATTCCTTAAGAAACTGGATTGTCTAACTTTGTCAAAGAAACAGAGAGGAAAAGGAGAAAGGAATCAGTTTATAAAATACACCAAAATTTTGAAAAAGACTTTGACAGAATGTGCTCTCAGTGGTCTATGGAAGGCACTAGCACTGATAGAAGAAGACAAAAAATGTTGTCTTGAATTAGAAACCAAAGAGCTGCGAAAAAACTCAAAGCTGTGACAGTCAGTAGAGAGGAATGGTGGACAGACAGAGGCCTCCTCCTGCATTTGTGCACATGTTCAGCATGTGTCACAGACGTGTCAAAGTCCATGGCCAGAGCCATACTTACTATTACAGACTGTAGTGCAAACAATAAGCAATATAAACCACTCGTAAGACATGGATAGCTGGGGAGTGTTAACATTGCAAAGCTTCTAGATAGGACTTTTAAAATAATGGCCTGGAAAAAAAGAATTCTAAGGTGGTAAAATTTGCAAACAGCACAAATATTCTTAAAGTAGCAAAGAGTACAGAAGGTCACATGGAGCTTCAATCAGCTGGTTTTAAGCTAATTAAAATTTTTTCAGACAAGTGCATGTATTTAAATTAATGGAATATTTTTAATTATCAGGCACCTGGAATATCTCATTTAATGGACTTCAGCAGAATACTTATTTGGGTATATTGATGTAAATTCCAATATTTAATTAACTATATAGATATTTAAATACATAGAGATATACCACAATTGCATTAATATTCAAGATGGCAAAGAACTGGCCACAAAAGTTAATTTCCATAAAGGATAAAACTAAATATTAAATAACAGTCTTTCCTGCAATTATTTTTAATCTTTAATGTGTTTTCAAATGCTAGTTACTGAAAGCTGCTTCAAGAGTTGGAAAAATCACAGTCTCCCTTTATACTCTGGGGAAGAGAGATGAAGGATCACAGACACTGAACTTTGCAGCAGTGTCCCAGAAGAACACCTGCAGGGAAATCAAAGTAGCATCTTTTCCCTTACTCTTCCAGGAGCTCCTTCAAGGAAATAGACTTACTCCCTTCCACCCCATGAGACAGCCTGGGAAGAGCATGCAGCCCTCACCTACCCACAATGGGCATTTTCAAGACAGCCACGTAAATGCAGTCCTAATATCAGGGATCTCATCTCTTCAGAGGGGAGGGAGATGTTTGAGGTTTGCATCTCTCCTCCTTGCATGCTCAAGTACCATAGCAAGTGCTTACAACCAGTATCAGAAATGTAACCATGACACTGGCCTCCCACATCTTGTCAGGGCGCTAGATTACACATTTCTTTGAACCATATAGACAGGTTATTCTTGTGCTGAGCCCTGCACAGCCAATGACAATAACTAAACACCTTTTAACTCTTTAAAATAGTATCCTTCCTAATTCTGGACTACTCATGGTTTCTGAACTGGAGCCTTCCCTCAACTAAAGGCAAAGCTCCATGAAATGAAGCCAAATTCAAGCTGATGTTTCAGCAGCTTCCAGCCACCATCTTCTGAACCATCTTTCCTAATCAAGCTGCCATCCCACACATGGTTTTCTTTTGCTGGGGACTCTCCTGATGCTGTGCATGCACCATGTCTCAAACTCTGGGGAAGCCTTTGGTGTCCTCCTAAACAAGAAAGAAAATTGCTTTTTTGTGAGCATGTTTAGTTATTAATAGGAGGGAATTGTGCACAGGCAGCTCAGAATAGCAATATTTATTGAGAAGTTAAGCACTCTCTTAGATCTCTATGTTTCTGATCTGTTTGGATCCTTTAGGGGACAGATCCTACAGAGCTGGATTAAGTTAATAGAGTCCTCAACTTGACCTGTAGCCCGAGGAAGGGTTATTTGCCTTTGCCACTTTCAAATGCTATTTTGAAGTAACATCATGTGCCCTTTCCCAGCCAGCTCAGTGAGTGTGTTCAGCGCTGTTTGCTCCTCAGCTTCAGAAATGCCTACAGGTGCATTTCCCAGGTGTTAGTAGATTAACGCAGCAGGGAGGGGAGAAAAAACCACAAACAGCTGTGTCTGCCTGTGTAGAAAGGAAGTGAGATGGCAGCTGAAATGTTACCCAACTTCTAGAGTCCCTTACTCTCTAAAAAATAGAAGGCTACTCTCTGGTGTAGCTACCAGTTTCACATTTTGGGTATTGTCTTAACTAATTTGTGGTGAGAAAGGGTGTGAAGAAAGATGAGCTGACTCTTAAGAGTCCTCTGGGGTACGTGTGGAAGACACTCGGAGAAGAAGCTGAGGGTGCCAATGGAAGGTTCACTGGTAACATTCACCCAAAAGTGAAATACTGGGATGCTGCCAGTGTTAGTAGTGATGAGAAGAGTTTCTCAAACTCTTCAGGATAGATGTGATGTGAATACAGCACAGTCATCTGTGAGAGGATAAAAAGAGCTATCAGCTACCAAATGTATCCTGACAGTATAGATGGAGATATTATAAACTACTGTCCAATAGGTTGGTAATCACAACTGTAGTGGAGAACACTGATAGCCTTGGCACCACAATGCCAAATTTCTTCCATCTTGAAACACAATTTCTCTCATGGTCTCCTTCCTGCTGTCACTCAGGACTGACTGGTGTTTTGTGGCATTTCCAGGTCAGAAAGCTCACAAAAGCATTTTAGAGCTCCGAGTATGCTTCTACTCAGTCAGAGTCCTGCTGCACCTAAGGTAGCCATCCGTTTTGATGTTTTTCTAAAACAATATTTATGACAACACTCCCTTCTGATCTCATGAGAAGGTGTTTAACTTCCTTACTTCTTACATTTGTCTTGGAAATCCAGTGTGGTTCATGTTCCTTATCTATATTTTGCTACTGATAAGAAATCTACAACACTGAAAAAAATTAGATAACATCCTTCTAAGATGGAAAGCCATGTTCTACCTTCCTCAAATCCTTGTGAAAATCCCTAGAATCTGAATGAAAAGCAAAACTGAATCCTAGGCAAAGTTAGTATGATGCCACGAAAAGGAAGCTTAAGTAGGTATTAGATGGGAAGGAAAGAGGCACAGTAAAAACTCAAGGCAAATCAAATCAATAGCACATCATTAAAATAAAACTAGTTGTTTTACATCAAATGACAATCAAGTTGCAGCACTGCTAAGGCTTGTATGGCTGAATGCTTAGAAACACATGAGATAAGATTATGGGCTGAACACCCCAATACCTTAAGGGGAATGAGTATCAATGGGTTTTTAAAGTCATTAAAGCTGGTGACATGTTGACTCTGGGCTAACACTGGGAACAAAGAGACACTCAGTCACTGCCTACCTTGCTGACGAAAGTAGAAATGATGACATGAGCAGCTCCTGACACACCACTCCTTCTCTTGGCTCCTCCCTTTCCTCTTGTGCTGGCGCAGCTGTGCATGCCTTCATCTGACAGAGCCCACTGGAGCACTCACCCTGCTGGCAAACACCCAGCACAATGGAAGGGCACCACAGCAACAACTAATTGAAGGTGGGGGTCACTGCTGATCCCCACTGGGAGTTCTGGCAGCCTAGAGAGCATCTCTAGCCTTGGCCCTGCAGTCACTGCCTGCCAGTGACTTGCAAGGTGGCTCTCAGCCCATAGCACTACTGTGCCTCATCATTTAGGTACCCCAAATGCCCTTGCATGGCAGCCCCTTAGTCAGGAACAGGGCTGCTGCAGTAAAAATGTGGATTTAATTCACGGAACACTGGATGCGTTGATTTCTTCCAAGAGTGGTTGCATTCTGTAAAGGAAATATTTATTTTTAAGTTTGTTGTTATTTTATTTTGCCCTGTGATCTAATGCAGCTTTTTTGTTTCCTTTCCTGGCACCACACTAGCTATTAGTTATTTATAGAGCAAACAAAAATGGGCTAAACTCTTAAAAAAAAAAAAAAAAAGATATGTGAAAGGTGTGATCCTCTAGAGCTAACAGTCTAAATTTAGATGTGATAGGATAAAGTGGGAGTGAGAAGACAAGAGGCTGAGATGGGCTCATGGACAAAGATTACAGTATAAGTACATTTGGAATGTTCAAATTTTATAATAATATTGTTGATTCACAGGAAGTCATTATTTTCCCACCCTGAACTCATACCTCAGAAATCAGTAACTTTCTCGTATCTTGCTCTAGTGGTTATGAAAAATTTTATTGCAAGCCATCTTTATGTGGTTTTTTACCCCCGTCCTTTCTGCTGTGAAACAAAAATAATTTTAATGGTTCAGTAAAGCCTAACTTTAGAATTCAAAATACCAGGAAATTTAAAGTTTAAAAATCAGCAGTAATTTTGTGTCTTTCTGTTGAAGGACCTAGAGCCCTAAATTGGATATGACAGTGCATGAAAGCCAGCTCTGAGATCTGAAGTGAGAAGTGGCATGATGAAATTAATAAATTGTTTGAATTGAACACCTGTTTTAGGGGGAAGCATGTGCCTCTCTGACAATGGCATATTGCAAGACCTAAGGAGAAACACAGGGTAAAATAAAAGCTCAAATGAGAGATTTGGATAAAGTTATGGAAGAGACAGCTCTACAGAAAAAGAAGTGGAAGGATCTCAATACAGTCTAGCTGTATAGATGGGGAAGAGGAAAGAATAACAGAAAATAATCTCTCTTGAGCCAGACTAGAAAGATGGTTTCTGACACTGAGTCAGACCAAGAAGCAAATTTGATTTACGGTGCATAAAAGATCCAGAACAAAATAATAGGCTCCAATTTCTCTTTAATCTGAAGTGAGTTTAGCAGTATGAAGGCAAGCTTTACTGGACGATTCCTAACATAACATTTCCCGCTGCTGCCCACTCTAAACCCCCCAAACTTACTATATTCTTTGGTTAAATTAAACATATTGAGTCATTTCATTAATCATGATGAGTTTTGGGGCACATAAAAATTTATCTTTATGGGTGTTTAAATTAGATTCAAAATGCTATTTAGTAGGATATCTCTTTTGTCCAAAAAGCCATGTAAATATCAGCTGTGCAGCTGTAACTTAGAGTTATCATATTTGTGAAGTCTGAGTTTCTCTGACTAGCTAGCAGAGGGACCTTCTCTCAGAAAGAACCACAATGCAGTCACAAGGTCAAATTTTGAAACAGTTTTTGTAAGAGAATTTGCCTCAGGTGATCCCATTTTTTTTTCTCTCGAGCAAAAGAGTCATCCAGATCAAACACACCAGCATTGATATGAACAAGTGATCACTATTTTGCAGAATAAGACTGAAGAGAAACAGGTTGAACTGTCAAATGCAAACTGTTGTGAGTTCATTTCACATCACCCATCATATGGGATCTCACTCTTAAAAACACAGCGCCTCAGCTGAGAAGACCTCAACCAGCTCCATGATGTGTGTGCATTCGTGAGCAATACTTACCTCAACACGGAACTGTCTTCAGGGTTTTGTCAGTGTGGCTTTGGCACTAGAAAAAAGCTTGCTGCATTAGCCTGATACTATTAGTAGACTACTTAAAATAACTGGCTGGCTACCACATTAACTAATGGGTGCCTGCCTCCTCCTCCACCAAGTAAAGCCTGCAAAGCACGCCCGGCTCTTGGTTGCATCCTGCTGTTTATCTGTGGCAGGCAAGCAGCAAACCCTGTGCTTCCAGAGCTTCAGCCTCTCCGCACGCTGGCGATAAGTTACTCCTCGAGTCCTTTCTGCCAATTGTTCTTGGCAAAGGGACCAGGGAAGACTATTGTTGTTGCTGGCTGTTATCTCTGCCTCTGACTCCACTTGGCAGAGGCGCAATTCCATCTCTCTGGTGTGGAAACAAGCTGCTGGACTTTGGATGAGTCAACTCATTAATAAACAAAGAGTTACAAAGGAAATGGGGATCAGTCTTAACAAAATAAATGCTTTAAAAGTTATTGGATGCTAGGGTGTTTGTCCTCCCTGGCATGACACTGCTTTATCTCGGGCCCCAGCCTTCCTATCAGAAAACATGGAAGTTAGTAGTTTATCAAATTTTAATCAGCTTAAATGCTGATATGTTAATTACATAGCATGGAAAGTATTTTCTCTGTTGTTACTGGTGAAAGTGGGTTATTTTTAATTATTAATTTATATCTGTTTCTATACCTTCCCTGCTTTGTGGAGTATGCCAGTGCTAACTGGAAAACCTTCCATCACCTATGGCTTACCCTGGCTCTGTGAAGGAGCCTAAGCCAGCTGCCCTGTGGGAAGCTCAAGACTGAAGCTTTAAATTCTCATGGAATTCTCTTATGTGCTGAAGCAGAAGTAAGTGATCAGATTCAGGAACGTGAGATGGGACTTGGAGGAGGGGGTTTGGTGCTTTTTGGCAGAGGGGCTGGTGGGGTTTGCTCTGTGTGCTTTTTTTTTCAGGAGAGGATGTTTGTAATTTCTCCTTGGTCATAGCTCGTTGTTGGCCAGAAAAAATTTGAATTGGGCCTGAGTGTTAGTCCAGCACTACCATTACAGTGGTAAAAGGAAGCCCTGGCTCAGCTTTCTTGATGCTCCTTATACCACCCCTAAGGAGAGCAATCCTGCTTTTCTTGGGCCAGTACCAGAAAAGCCTCACAATTTCACCATCTGCAAGGTGTCCACAGCCACATGCCCTTCTCTCACAATCAGAAGCCAATCCTTCTCTCCAACAGACACTTCAAAAGTCAGTCCCCACGGAAGCACACAACTATTCCAGTGGTGTTAAAAGAAATCAAGATTACACTTCAGAAAACCTAGAAGCAAAACTAGCTGTAGGCAAACATGCTGCTGGACTATTAAATTCCACATAAAGCAAAGCGATTTAGATAGGAAGCTTATTTACAGTGAACTTTTAATAAGCAAGAACAACAAATTATTACAAGTTTGCCACAGAGAGTAGCTGCCTTGCCTTTCAATACCTTTGCATAGTAAATTTATTTTAAAGCCCTGAAAGTCATTCCAGTGGCATGGATGTATTTGCTTTGTAGGAAAAAATGGCATTCTTTGTATTTTCCTAATAAAAGCGTGTCCTCTCTCTCTCTCACCCCCAAGTCAAAGCACTACGTAGCACCCCATGGCACCTTTCAAAGCCGTGCAGGATCCAATGCAACCCTGCCTCCCAGAAGGTATTTCTAACAAACAGCACTGAAAGTTCATCCTGCCCAATAGTCGCTGTTAAGGCTGGAAATCAATCAAAGACAACCAGACATGCGCATTCTCCTCATTGAAAATTTTGTGAAATGCAGATGAATCCTTACCTACCCAGAATAAACAGTAAGGTGCAATAGGATGGGGGAACCTTAAAGAAAAAAGAACACAACTTTTTTTTTTTACTTTCAGTAAAACATGGGAGTATTTTTTGTTAATGCATTAGATTAACTAATAAGAATTACATAGCAATTGTTATATAACAGGAAGTGTGAAATAGATGGAAAACATATACCTAAAGATTAGTGTCTGGTAAGATGCCTTCCTCTGTGTTAGAAAGCGTTATGCAAAGGATAAATATTCAAGAGTTAGAAAAAGTCACGGCAAAATTTACCCAAGAAAGCCAACAGAAAGTTTCCTAAGTGGAGTCCTCCGATGAAGTGTGACCAATTTTCCTGGAAAGTTCACCTACAAAGCAGCTGGTCGATGCAACCTGTAGTGTGGACTACAAATTATTTTGTTTATATAAAAACCCCAATTTCTTTAATCAGTAGTAAAAGTCAAATAGATTTAATCCCTTTTCTGTCTACTCTTGGATAACAAAGAGATGTGAATAGATGTATGATTTACTTTCTCTGTACTGTTTACTGAAGACTGCATATGCCACTTCAGACCTCTAAAAGTTTCTCCCTACATACATCTCCAAAGTTCATTTGATTTTCACTATCCTTCTCCCTTCTCAGTCATATCTGTTCTGAGATGAAGCAAACTGTATTTAGTAGTCCATGTGAGTAAACACTGTAGATCAAGGTACTGCATTATTTATTTATTTATAGTACTGTTCTTTGTTCTTCTCTTAAGACTACCTAATTTCCCATATATCTATTTTCTTTTCAGCCAACAGTGCATGGAAAGATCTTTTCACTCAGTTCCTCACAGCCACATCTGTATCTTTTTCCCAGCTGGTTTCAGTGAGCTAACATCTACTATATATAAATGGTTTACATTGTTCTCTAAATTACATTACACTGCAGTTGTAGCTCCATCATTATGTCAGATTGCCTGATGTTTGTTAGGTCCTTCCACATTTCCTTCACCTCCTTTTGTAAATGTAACTGAGTAATTTTTGGGGCATGTGTTGATTTTACCATCCCACTGCTTGTGCCTTCCTCCAAATCAAACATTAGAAAGCACCAGCACAAACCTTGGGGGAACCCTCTTAACCTCACTTAAACTCTATGAAAACAACTTGCATCCACCTTTTCCATTATAAAGTGTTAGACCTTCTACCATAAAGTAAACCAAACTGACTTTTTCGTGTTAAAGAAAGAAAAAAAGAAGGAAAAAAAAAACAACTGTGCAACTCTTAATACAGGCTTGTTGAGGAAAAGCACACTCAGGGACAAGGTTGGTAAAGACAAATGCTAGAGTTCACAGGGCATCATTGCTCACCGAGAAGCCAAGCACAAAACAGAAATCAGAGGAGGGAAATCACAAAAGTGAATGCGACCCTTGGGAAACAACTCTTGAGGGCGAGCCCCACACCAGGTATGGAGTCTGTACACATGATGTCGGCTCTCTTGGTCTCATCACCAACACATGACACGGTGAAAGAAGGGAACTGATCATTGCTGGAAACCTACGTGTCCCAGAGGACCTTGTCTCATGCAAGTCCAAAGGCAGCTGTTGTACCCATTGCCAAGGGTTTATGAAATGCAAAAACCAAGTCATAAAAAAGAAAAAAAAAAAAAAAAGTGAGGGAAAAAGTGTGCTAAAACTCTCCAGTCCTCCCAGGTATAATTACAGAAAATAACAACAAAAATAAGGTGGCTTTTGGCACTTTTGGTGTTCTGAGGTGTTTACTGTTTTGAGTCTCGACTGCGGTAACGTGTAGGACGCATAAACAGTGAAGTTGGCCAACCAGAACGGGCACGCAACCTGCTAATTGGGGAAAGTCTGCCTGAGCGTCCGGCCACCGGTTGACAACACAACAGCCCCCAGAAAGTCACTTTTTTTTCTGATTTTTTTTTTAATAATTATTTTAAATGCTAGCTCAACCACAAATCTAAAAATTAAATGAATATCCCTCTGATAGGCAAGAGAATTTTTTTTTCTGAATATGTATTAGCTTTCATCCTTTCTCTGTTTATAGCACTTAATAGCAAGAAATATGGGAAAATAATATAACTGCAAATGCTTTATCTATCTGTGTAGTACTCCTATCTCTACAGTTTTGGTTTTCTCCTTTTCCTTAGTTACACAAAAGTCAGACAAATCTCAGGAGCAAGATATTGTACTTATCACAAAATACAGTTATTCCACTAACATGCTCAGGAACAAAGCACCTCAAAACCAATCCCACAAAAGCCCCCTATTACCCTTGGATGCACGGTATAGTTACCTGTTGGCAAGAAACACAATTTAAGACCTTTTCTTTCTCTTTCAATTTTGCAGAAAATAAATTTGGAGCTTTCATGACTCAATTAAGTCCAGTAAGAAAAGGCGACAATCCTGTTTTCTACAGATGTTAAAATAACAGACAATAAATTCCACACTTCTCTAATAAATTCCATGTTTAAAAAACCCCATAAATAATAGATTGTCTAAGGTTTCTAGATGATACATCCTAAAAGACATGTTGTTTACAAGCAAGCTGAACCCTTCTTGTGTCTTCTTATCTAATCTTTAGCTGTTTACTGCTCAGTTCAATTTCTCTGATCAAAGGGCTTGGCAAAATATCAATATAGATATTATAGAATACCAAGACATACTGACTTTTAGTTTGCTTTACTCCACTCTCTGGGAGTGTTTTTTCCCCCCTCTTTCTTCTTTATGATCTTATAATGGAGTGAGGGTCTGATTCTTAGGCCAGGTTTTAGATAATTGCATGGGGCCACAAACACTTTGAGTACTAGGTAGGTAAGCTACATACTTCTAATTGTGAAAGGTGGCAACAGAAATAATGTTTCTCATTGTAAATTATCTGACCTTTCAGTTAAACATCCGTTACTGACTTAACAGCCACTAATTCTAGTAACACAAATAATTTACTGCCTTTTACTTCTTTAGGATTATATTGCCAACACAGCAATGAGCTGAAAAGAAGCCAAAGGGACAGCACTGGTGTAAAGCAGACCATCAAGTCCTATGCCAGGCTTGAATCCTATCACCAGCGGCAACTATGAGGCCATTTGATGGGAGGTGAAGCCTGTTGGGCTCTACTAAACGATTGTGAAAACTAGTAGCTTATCACCTCTTTAGCTTGAGCCAACAGAAGAGAAAGTGAAATGAAAATAAGAAGTTCACCTTTATATATGCCTGTTTATGCACCAAGGGCTGTCAGGTAGGAAAAAAAAGATCTATTAACAATAAACTAATTTTAAACTTTGTTATTTTTGATTCATGTGCAAAGCCACTGTGACATTTTGCGTAAAAGACAAGATGGTCTTACTACCTACCCTTTACAGGCAGTACCAGCCAGTCTGATGTTCATGAAACATATAATGAGTCATGAAATATGCTGAAGAGGTTGGACCTCATTACTGATGAGATGCCTTCCAATACCAGATGCTTGAAAAAAGCTAGTTTTGAGTATATATGTATATATATATATATATATATATATATATATATTCTCACTCTTTTCTTAACCAGTTAAACGGAATCTATACCTTTCCCTTATAAGAGTATTTTCTTCGAACTCCACCCAGATGCAAGAATGAGGGCAAGCTCTATTAAGAGCTTCTGGTCTAATACTATTTGATGTTTGATTTGCACTGACTTGCTGTTTTCTTGCTATGACATCACAAATTTAATAGTGCAAGGCTCCCCATGCTACCTTGCTAAAATGCTTCACTTTGGATTCAGACACACATTTATCAGACGTATTTTCCATTTGCTTGATTATTAAACACCTAAAGTGAGTTCTTCGGAGATCCAGGGCATCAACTCTTTTCCCAGGAGCAGCATTTCACTTTTTTTGTATGCCAATGTAATGTCTACCATACAATCCAAACTGCAATCCCTTCTAAGAACTATTCAATCACAAATTAATGTGTAAACTGAAGATTACATTGACAAAGGAACCTGTGAAGGCAGTATCTGAATCCTCTTCCATGTATTCACGCTTCCTTCCTTTGCAGTAATGAACCAAACGAAAACAAAAAATTAATATGGACAGCAGATGTAGGAATTTCAGAGTGACAGAAATGGGACCAGGATAATGCCTGTAAAAACTGCATTCACTGAGATGCATGAGAAAGGTAAACGTGCTTTTACACCGCTAATTCCCCCCCCCCCCATCTATTTTTTGTTACAGCACATTTTATACTTTCCTATCTCTAAATAAATTTGATTCAAGGTAGGTTCCTGTTTCTTCTATGTGTAATCCATGTGACTGCTAATGAAAGTCTGTTAAGAAAGAAGCCTTGCCTGTCACCGGACAAAGGATGTAAAAGCACTTCATTGTTCCTGCTCTGAAGAAAAAACAATTTGCCACAGCCAGACCCCACTCCCAACAGTGCCAAGTGCATGGTAATTTATTACCTCTGGATGTCTGATTCCAAGTGAAGGAAACTGAAATGTCATACCTTCATTCACAACACCGTCTCATGGAATTATTTTTTCCGGATTCCTGGGAAGTTGAAATATTTGAGAAGAATATCAGGAACTGTTCTTTTAGCCTGTTTGGTGAGTAGATAATTGCCTTCCAACTCTATTCTTTCAGGAAATGATGTGAGTGTTGCATTGTTCCTAGACGGGGGCAGCAATGTTTTTTAACAGGACACATACATACATATTTTTAAAAGAAACAAAACACAATAAAAACATGCAGTCTAAGCCACTGTACTGAACCAGACTTTTTGAATCTGGCACAGATAAGAGGTTGGCCCAGACAACATGTCCACATTTCACATAACTCAGAGCATTCCTTAGAAGGGATGTAAGCAACACTTTTTGTTGAAGGAAGAAAAAAAAAGAAATTTCAAACAAAACCTTTTATGATGTGAGAGTAAAAAGCTCATTATGTTAAGTGATATCAAACATGACCAGAAAAGACCCTAGGGAGAAATTACACTTTCTTTATTGGATTCTGTGGGACAAACCAGCCTGGGAACTTGAAAGCAGACGGAAGGTGCACGTGGAAATCACATCATATATGAAGAATAATTCCTTACCGTGTGAAAATAATTGGAAATAGTTTTCAGCTAAAGTTTCTCTTTATGGCAGCCTTTTCAAAGGGAGCATAGTGAGGCAATGACCTACAGTAGCACTAATTCAATAGCTACTGGATAACCTCCTTGCAGAGGTATGTGGTCTTAGTCCAGTTATGTGTCAACAGGGAAAATATAATGAGGACTGAAACTCGTAACAACAGAGTCTCTTTCTCGAGCCTTTTTTTTATTTTGACTGAAGATAATGGCAAAAATTCAACTAAGTTTTTGAATTTCAATATAATTTTTGATAAAAGCAAAATTGGACCTGGGAAGGGTGTAAAGAGGGGACTACTGTTTCTTTTAAAGGGGAGGGTTTAAGGGACAAAGAGGTAGCATGCAAAAACTCTGCTATGACTTTCCATCCTCCGGTTTGACCACCACACAATTCTCTGTGACTTGCATCCTCTAAAAACCAACCAAAGAAAGATTTTGCATTTTTGTGACCCTGTGCTGATGGTGACCACCTCAGTTGCAAACACCAACACTACAGCAACCTGCTATAGTGGGATGCATTGTCCGTTTCCTCCCTACTTCATCATCTGGCTAAGAAGCAAGTCAACAATTAGACAGTTTTATTACATAAAATTCTAGCTGTTATGGATGTTTTTAAGGAAATTGCACTTGCTGTGTCATCTGCAAGTCACAGCTGCAAGAAAGTTTCAAAACACAATGCATCCTGGTCACCTCACTTTTTTAATATGTCTATAGTTTTTTTTTTTTCCACACACAGAGATAACAGTCAGCGTTTAGGCCCACTTCTCCTGCATACATGGATACACAAAAAAGCATTAAATAAAATGGGAGAAAGATACTGTCTTACAAATACTGCACAGATACCTAGTGTATTCTGCACTCAAGATGCCCTAGACAACAAATTCATTACACTGGCCGATACAACGAGCAACTCTAACCTTGCCCAGGACGTAAACATCAAAGTCCTACAAGCTCCAAGTGCTTCTTGATTCCAGATAATGTTTCCACCATTGCAATGCATTGCAGGCTGTTTATTCTGAAAAAAATTTTGAACCCTTAAGACTCTGACAGTTTAAAGGATAGTTCATCCCTAGGATTCCCAAAGCTAATTAGCTGTTTGAAACCAAGATGCTATCTAGGTGTACTACCGTAATTCTACTTTACAATTTTAAACATTGATAAACAATTTCTAAATTATGTTAAATTTCTTTCAAATCAGTGGATTGGAAGGATGCACAGTATTTCCCATTTATGTAATTCAGCTTAGAAGCTTTCTAGTTGACAGAGTAAATATTGGAACATATTTAGAGCCATCTGGAGAGAGGATTTTCAGGAACCGGAATTTATTTAATGAGGGCTAAAAACATCTGGAAAGGACAAACTTGGGTCCACTAATAGAGGACTTCCTATGGCCTCGAGCAATCCGGAACTAAATTTCCCAGAGCTAAAGCTACTGAAAAGTGCTGGGCATATTCTAGAACATGTTGCAGCAAGAGGCATATTTGCATATCCTAGTTTGGGAGAGCACTGGTTGGGTAACATCCCACAAGCTTTGCAAAGCAAGCTTGCAAATTTATTTTACAATTAATTCAAAGACAACTAAAAATGCCTATACAGGTCCTGCAATGCTGCAGCAAGAACAAAGGTTATTTTTTTTCCAGATTACAAAATGTTGCAACAATGTGTCATGAAATTCTGGGTAAATTTATAGATTATGTCCATCTCAAAATGTCAGTAATGAGTACCAAGCCAAAGCCATAAATAGTGCTTCGGTTCTCACTAAATTCCATTACATCACATTAAATGCAATGTCTGTTAAAAAAATTCAGTTGCAGGTCTCCTTGTATCCACCCAATGAGTCACTGGTGGAGAAGACTGAGGAAATATAAGGTTTTATTTTAAATTACAGTTTTAAAATACAATATTGTCCACCCTTCAGTGCCGCTGTCTTGCAAGATCATATTGAAAGGGTTATCTTTTTCTTCATAGTCTATAAAATGATGTTAAATAAAAATTGGAGCCATTCGTGTTCTGATTTGTCCCAGCATTTAAGGTAGCAAACTGAAAGCCAGGTGGATAGTTCTACATGATTCCTAGTTAGGAAGCACAAGTCTGAGCTTGGTTTACAGCATTAATCTCTAGCTGGACTTCTGCAAGCTTTTCTTCTTTCTAATGCTTAGCATCGTCTTGAGTAATTTTGTTCCTACTTTGCTCATTACTTAGATATGAAACTGTAAAGGTGTTGCATGCAGTACTACTGTACCTCTGCAGAACTGGAAGGTACGTTTGTGTGGAGCAATGTATTTCAACCCTTATTAACCTACCTTTGTTAATTGCTTTAAAATAGATTTGACTTCTCCCTTCTCTTTTAAATGTCTACGTTTTATGGAATTTTTGAATAATCTTGGACTAAACTATTTATGAAACTTGTATTATTTATTAAAATCTAACTAAGCAGCTGCAATTCCATCTTCCTGTAGATTCTGCTGCATCTTGAGACACAGACCAGAAGTTTGACTCACAGCACTGAAGGTACTGCAACTTTACTACTTTGAGAGGTTCATTTGATTATAAACAGTAAAGTAACTAGCTTATTTTAAAAATGTGTGGTATGATGACTTTGTTCACCAATTTTATTTGCAGAAGATCCCATTTCCTTATTAAGGTGCAAACTCTATCAATAAGCATAAACTTTGGCCTCAGAAGTTCAGAAAACCTGATCCACTAAAACAAACAGCAGTGTAAGAATGCATCTCTAAGTTTTTATTCTCTGACATTGAGTCTAACCTCAGATTATAATACATTTTAACTAGAACGCACAAGAACTGCAGACAACATTGTTCAGGTCAGCACACATTACACAAATAGCTTTAGGAGTCATGTGTTCTAAGGTTTTTTGTGCACTAATGGGGCAAAATGCTGTCGATAAGAAGGGCCACTTTATATTTAAAAGCATGTGACTTCATCTATAAAATGTCTTTTACTTCCACAAAATGTGTTACAAGTGAACAGCAGCATTTACGTTTCATATCTCGTATAAAACCAGGTTTCCTCACGTTCCTTCTCTGGCCTGCACTGACATCTGCTGGGCAACATTTGTCAGTCTCACAATCCACACCCTGGAGACACGAGGCTTTTCAACCCAGCAGTGAACTATATACGATTCAGTTTACTGGCCAATTATGCCATGTATTTGCTATTTAATTCGACTATGAAAAAACTCCACAGTATCTGAGGAAATATTTAACAAGGCATAAATTGACAGAGATGTGACGTTCTGTACTTTTTCTATTAAAGTGTCACCACAGAAAGAAGCAGAGGAAGGGCATATAAATAAGCATTCTCCCTCATTCCTAATATTAAAATAATGTGATAGGCCTTAGATATAAAACATTCCAAGAAGAACAGCAGATTCATTGTTAACATAAGCCAGTTTAAAAAACCCCAAACCTTTACGTATCTCTTCAGTTCCTCAATTTGTTGTTACTCCTGAACACAGCAGCAGATTTCATACAGCAGTTCCAAGGAAGATACCAGCTTCTTGCCATGGGTTCATTAGGACAAAAAGACTAAGAAAATACTGCAGTGGTTACATCACACCCGGCCTCACTTTCAGTTACACCTACAGTTCAGCATAATAAACAGTGCTAATAGTTAAGAAAAAACTTATACACATGGTGTGCTACAAAGACAGATTGCAAAACTCACTTGTCAAGTTACTAGAAGTTAACAACGTTGAGGATCCTTTCCAACTCCTATTGGATTCCTATGCAAACTTCTATCAAGTTTAACTGGGATTAAATAAATCCTCAAGATTTTTAAAACTATGAAGTTCAGTCACGTAAAACTGAAACTGTAAGTTAAAACACTTCCTTTGTGCACCAATGACATAAAGGCAAACTTTTTAAACTATTTTAACTACTCATTTTTCTATTTCTCCCAAATGGCAGAGACTACGAATAACAAGAATTTGAATCTTGCAAAGAAAGTTGCATTGTGGACAACTATTGTGTCCAGACAGACCATAATCCCGCCTTGATAAAAAAACTGCAGAAGATAGGAATCCTTTTTTATCAATCAGATATGTTCTGTTTGGACATAGTATTAGACACATCAGGTATGGGTTGGGATTTCTTTAAGCACTTGGACAGAAAAAACAGGTTTTCCTGTTACTGTTGGCAAGTTGCTTCAAAGATGATTAAGCACACCCAGGCACCTTAAAACCTACAGCATATCTTAAAAAAAAAGAGTTATGAAATATTTCAGAAACAGATAGCTTTTACTGTAGTCCCCACAATGAATAACAGTGGGCCAAGGGGGAGACATAGACTGAAGAAAAGTGCTTTCAAATGATCTTCAGCATAAAAAAATCCCTCAGCATAAAACATTCTAAAAGAAGAACACATCTTCAGTGATAGCACTTAGAGGCTTTCCAAAAAATCAGGACCACACAACTGAGAAGGTTTTGGGAATACCACTTTATTTTCTAGTGAATATCCAACTTGTAACACTTGCATCACTGCTTAAGAGCCCTCAAATTGATGAAATACTAAAATCCAGTGCACAGTTAATTTGATATCTATATCTCAATAAAAATTATCAGTGCAAAAATAAAAATGAATTCAGTATGCAGTTAAATGCATTTTTTACAAAGATATTTGGGTTTTGAGCACATACACATCAAATAATCTGGTAAGAGAGAAGCCACTTCCAATCTGTGCTCCAAATGAAATTATTCCACACCCGATTCTAAAGACACGCAAGAACTAACTTTTTCTTTTTAAATGAAAAGTCTGAGCTTAGTTACAACATTCTTCATAAACTGAGAAATACTACAGAAGTCACCTTCTATTCAGATAGGAGTTGTTCTAAAAGAGGCTTTCCTATTTTTCATGTGTGGGATACCTTTGAGACATCTATGTTTTTTCCATCCACAACAGAGAATTAACAACATTCCAGCATGCCCCACTGTTGGCAAGTCCTCTTTTCAGTCCAGATACATGCTGATGATTGATGAAGCTGTTGGGTCTACAGTAGCAGGCAGAGCAGCTTGGCAGGAATTCAGTGTTATTGAAAGAAATCTCAAATACTTATTCCATCTCCTCTACTAACTTTAATCACACTATCAACATGCTGCCAGGAACGGAGCCTTGACACCAAGCCATAAGCTTATACAAGCAACCATTGTTGGTATATTACTGCTGCAATACAGGTAAAGCATAAATTCTGTTTATTTTTGCCTGTTTCCATTCTACATAGGACACCAGCTAAATTATGGAAAGATATTTCCTGTACTAACGGTTAGCTTGCAGCAAATTTCATTAAGGTACTAAGTCTCATTTTCCTTGGTTAATGAACTGATTAAGTTAACTTCTTCAGTTACATTGCTGTAAACTGCAAGTTTTGAATAAAAGAAAGCAATACAGGAGTTTTACATCCCCGGTAAGAGTAAGAAAGCAGATCAGTACTACAGGCGTTTTACCAGTAATCTGTCCATTTGTTATGCTGATAAAGAAACAAAAATCTTACCTCAATTGCTTTATAAAGTTCTGACAAGCTTATCCTAAGTAAACCAAAAGCATGATAAATATTTAAGGTAAATACTGTACTAGCTCCAAAGCTAATACAAGGATCGATATGCTTCTCATGATTACTTCTGAGCTTCTTTTGGCTTTGCTTAGAACAGTAAAGCTTAAAAAGAGAGGCCTGAGACAATTACACGGAGAAAAAAAAAAAAAGAAATTGCTGTCCAAGCTTATTTAGCCATTTTTATGGTAGCAAAACCCTTTCCAATCACAACTCTATTTCATAATACTGAACGTACAACCCAAAAGTTTGAATTACAATTGGATTTAAAACTCTGTTGAGATCTTTTACTGCTAAAAGTAAAATATTCCATAAGACAAGTTTATTTTCTTGAAACCTACAAGCAGGATATATAGTTTTCCCAGTGAATTCTCAACTATGGCTGGAACCTACTAACCTACTTTTAGGGAAAGGGGTGTGGCTGCACACTGGGATTGTTAATATTACATTAGTCTCTGCATTAATCTCTGCTTTCCTAAATGATACGATACTCTGCTGATGGGAGAGAATTCCAGTTTGCAACTCCCTGAGCTGATGTAGTCACACAAATTTCAGTTCCACCTTCCAACAAAGAAATACTGGCATTCCATCTGCCCTGGACCAAACAAGTAGAGATAGGCACTTAAGTTGAAAGTATGCAAACCTTTTCTTCCCATACCTTATCTGTTTCAGCTTTCCAAAAGAACCTCAGTTTAAGTCAGAATAAACTAAGTAATGGCACAAATCCATCATTATTAAAAAAGGTCTTAAAAGGAAACATATTTGGCCAGTTCCTTCTCCATCTCAGAATACTGCTCTTTGAGGCGCTCCATAGCTTTTCTGTGCTCTTCATCCACCTCTGCACGTTTGTTCTGCTGTTCTTTCATGAATTCCTCCCAGTGGGCGATGCACTTCTCTTCCCGAGCCATCACCTTGTCTGCCTGAAGCTGAGAGGAGGAAATGCGAACTTTTAACAGTCATTTCCATATTTAAAACAAGTGGTTTAATGGGGGCTACGTAATTTTAAAGTATCAGAGAAACTGGAAACTAGCAAGAAAACATATGGAAAGGTGACACTAAAAAGAAAACATCTATTTTTGTATAGTCAATGAAAACAAGTAGTAAAATGTCTGCAATACTATTATCATGACAGCATTAGCAATGATAGCTTTTCTGTGCTATATTTCTGTAAAATATAACAACACAGATACTAAATGTTTTGAAACTGGCAGCTAGTGGTTCTGTTTTAGCCAGCTAGCTCTCACTGTGATTAATGTCTTCCTTTATAAATAAGTTATTTCTTTCCTCATACTTTCCTACTGCTTGGCTTCTGGTAAGTCTGATTCCTTTCACCCTCTTATCTTGAAAAAAAAAAAAAATTAAAAAATGTGTAGATATCCAGAAAGAGAAATCATATATACATTCAATTCACATGTCATAATGCAATGAACTTGAGTGGATTGCTTGCATGCAGTATTAACAGTCTGGCCTCCTTATATTATAGGTGCAGAAGCCAAAATAAATCAAGGCAGGTGTTCTTCCATTTGCTCCATCTTCCAGCAAAAGAAAGGATTAAACCTTTTTTTCTTTTACCCCCCTCTCCTTTTTGGTCTATCAGCCATGACAGATAGTAGTTTACTACTACTTCTGTGTAGGAATAAACACTATCATACAGCTTTAATCGATGTCTGGCATTTTTGTCAATGGAAGGCACTGAAAATCCATTTATGTATTCTTAAACACCTTCTCTGTTGCTCTTCAAGGTCACACATATAAATACACAATTTCTGCAGGGCAGCATTTTATACACTTCAACAAGATCATACCAAGGTCCATTTTGTTTGCAGCAGTTGCAGTAACAGCTACTAACAAAACACACCACTTTGACTGGTGCGCTTTGAAATGCCGGTGTTTCACACACTTTTTGACAGGATTACACAGCACCGACCCAAAACTACACTTCATCTAGCCGACCCAAACTACACTTCATCTAGACTAACTCTCATGCTCCTCACAACATGAATAGTTTGCAAGGAACAACTAATGTTGTTACTTTCTACCTTCGTTTTCCACTGTACCATTTCTACCCAAGGATATAAAATGAACAGCCTGAGACATTTCTAGAACATGAGAAATAAAATTAAGATATGCTGGCACAAGCGAGTAAGAATGATAAGAAATACCAAGTAAAAGACATCAAGGACTTGAATACTTTTTTCACTCTCCCACCCCAGTAACAATGTGGAAAACTCCAGGCCAGAAGCTCACTGGGCACTGCAGCTCTCCTTCCTAGGAAACAACTTCAAACCCAGCTGTGGCCAGCAGCATCTCCAGATCATTAATACTTATGGCTGCCAAGTGGATATGTTTGTGTGTGTGAGACAGTCACAATCTTGAAACCAATATTCCTCTTTGTACCAGACAAACAGCTGTGCAAACAAGCAAATATAATAAAGTATGATGCTTAACAGATGAGTGCCTTAGGACACACATCTTTCAATTGAAGAACATGCTGCACTGTAAACCTGCTGGTTTAGAAGTTAAAGAATTCACACAGGAGAGACTTATGAATGTTATTGCCGTGGGATAATCTTCAATGGGCACTTAGTCTTGTTAAGCACGACAGAGCAATGAGAGAGAAATCCGACTAAAGACAGGTTCCTCCTTTGCCCACATCCCAAGGCAAGACCCAAGCTGCCACAGACACTATCCCTAAAGCTAAGGTACTAAAAGGCTTCCCTCATCCAAGCCTTCTCTGCTCTCTTGTGACAGCTGCTACCGTGGTACAGCCTTTTTCTTAGCAGAGTGTCACTAAGAGTCTCTTGAGAACCCAGGCTCCAATGCAGGACACACAACTACTTTCACTGACACCTAGCGCTACAGCCACAGAAAATTCAGTTTCTCAGCACAAAAAGATGACTTCCTCGCTGCAGCTCTGCAATTACCCACCTGTTCTTGCTATATATATTGTGCTTTCTTACCATACTCCTACCACACACTACTGCTCTCCACTCCTACCACATCCTCCTCACATCCAGCACTATTAACTTTATGCTTTATTCAACTGACCATAACACACAGGAGGAAAAACTAATGAAATCAAGACACTACGAAAAAAAAAAAAAAAGCTAAAAAGCACAGAGGTCCAAATCTCTCTTGTTATATATGCCCTAGGCAGTCATGAAAAATATTTAAAATACAAAGGTTTTCAAGAGGTACAGACAACTTTGCATGGATTTGTATTGGTTAAGTCAAAAATCACTTTCAAAGAGCAAAAAAAGTTTCCAAAACTGGCATAATTAGTGATCTGTAGAGGCAATACTGAGTGTGTTTTATACTGCCCATTCATAACTTCTAAATTTATAGATTTGGAAAAGGTTTGTTTTCTAGAAAACAAAACCATGTAGAATTTGATAGTATGCCTTCTTTCAGTGACACAATCACATATTACTTTACACCCTAATTAAGAGTGTGGTACGGGCAACATAATTTC
Source organism: Empidonax traillii (assembly GCF_003031625.1). Lineage (NCBI taxonomy): Eukaryota > Metazoa > Chordata > Aves > Passeriformes > Tyrannidae > Empidonax > Empidonax traillii. The sequence continues at coordinate 94,818 of NW_020955879.1, forward strand.
AGTTTTGTTACTTGGCCAGTAGCTGAAAAGAACTGCAAGAAAAAGATAATTAGTAAATTAAATAATCTTAAAATTCATTCTATTCAGCAGAAATTGAATTAATTTCACTGAGGGCTGCTAACACTAATAACTTGAGACTACATTCTACCAAAATCCCATTATTTTTTTAGAACACACGATTTCAGAAAAGTAAGGAAAAAATATTTCTCCTCACATGGTTGTACTACAATGACAACTTTTATCTATAATTTTAAAAGAATGTTACTACTCACATTTGAAAGTTTCAAGCCAAAAAGTATATTGGCTTAAAGAAATGCTACAAATCCTGAATAGCTATTACTATTCCTCCACTTTATATTAAAAACCCAAAGAGTGGAAACATACAGCTAATACTTTAAGAAAAGAATAGTCACCATTCTTACTGAGTGTTCATTTTATAAGTTATAAATTTTTTATTAAAGTTTAACTTCAAACAAACAGTAGCAGAACTGTAAGAATTTCCTCTTAAACCTCTCTACCAGTATCTACACTAGCGATAGACACAAGCAAACTCTGTCAGGGTTCAGCAGTGTGCTGTTTGCACAGTGCCAGTATTCAATTGCAACTGGACTGCCCATCTTCATCGATTGCAAAAAGGAAAGAAAAACACAATTATCAGCTTACATACATCAATGAACGGCCTGTTTCGCTTGATGGCCACAGAAAAGTCTTCAGTTTTTCTGAACTAAATTATTATAAATAGCATTTTGCAGGTTAAGAGATAGCCCAGGAACACAATAACGAAGCGGTAATGGGAAAACATGAAACTAATTTCTTGTATAATTTTCCAGCTTCTAGATTCCAAGCACATGTATTTCAAATAAGCAAAATGTAGCCAACTGAAAAGGTTCCAATGATTCGCATGTTCCTATAATATAGCCCTTCATTAAATAACCCATCCACAAGTAAAAAACACACTTCCTTTTCAACAAGCAATATATATAATATGGTCAATGTTCTCTGCTAACTAGGAAAGATTTACATTTCCATTCTGGTTAGTAGGTGTTTTTTGTTCCACAGAAAATAAGGGTTTTTTTATATTTAAGCTTTCCCTGTATGTGACAAATGTTATAGTCTGAGCTAGGAGGGAAAATAAAGCGAAGGAAATAAAAAAAATAGTTTCCATGCATCAGGAGATTGTAGGAAGACTTAGCTAGATCCACTTGCAGTGAGCAGAAATCACCCCAGAAGAAGTTCTACTGCAAGTATATAAGGTATAGAAAAACACTTTCTGAAGTTTAGCAAAACTGAAGGCAGATGAACTTGCTGTGAAGCACGAGACTCCAACCTAGATCACACTGTAAAAATGTATCCATCCACCCATATTTTACCTTTCTCACTTCACACTCTTTCTCTTGGAGTTTATGGATCATGTCGTTGGCAGCTTGCACTGAAACAACAAATTGCAGTAGATCAGTCTGCTGTTCTAAATCAAAGAAACTTGCCTGAAAGGGATTTAAAAGACGTGAGATTACTACAAATCAAAGATTATATTCCACTGTGCCACTTAACTCTGCACAAGAGTTGTCAGTACTTGCAGAAAATGCTTTACTCTTACAACTGTACATAGGCTTATCAATGAGCTTAACGTTTGTGTGTTCTAGAAACCAAGAAGTGAAAAGCAGACAGGTCCTCTTGTGCCCACATTCCCTAGTGGCTAACGAGCTAGAGTGCACTGCTCAGCACCTCAGAAGACATCAAAAACCTCTCTTAAGTCAGTAAGTAGAAACAGGTGACCAAGCTCTATGTTTCACTTGGTTCAGTTTTTTTCTTATTTTTAAAGTAAAAAGTGATGTAGCACACACTCTACATGGAGAACATCTTTATGCTGGAGCCAGCCTCTTCTCTCATGAGACTAAGCCTGGGAAAACTTGTCAATGGAACTAGGAACTGTGTTCCTACGCACTTTTTCTCCCCAACTTATTTAACACTTGATTAATGTAGAATTAAATAAACTAATTTCCCCAAAGCAGTCACTTCTCTCACTAACACAATCTGGCACTGAGAAATACCTTACTAATTTATCATCATCTTGAAGCTGGTGACTTTTCACACCAGGAGGGAGGCTTCTGCCACCCTGAGGATTTCCAGTAACAGAACAGGTTCACTGCCCACATAGCTGATGAGGAGCTGGGAGCATCATGAACTGGAGCACCTGCTGGCTGATCCTGAACTGCTCAGGACCATTAGAAGGGAGTGGCAAATGACAGCTGTAGCAGACTCCCTGTGGCAGGGGATAGAGGCTCCCCACCTTTCAATATGTTTTGTCACCTAGGGAGGTTTGCTGCTTGCCAGGGGCTCACATTTGGGATGTTGTAAGTTTGGACTATTACTCCTGGTGCTCTTCCATGTAGATGCCAGTGGTACTGCAGGGGTGACCTGAGAACCACCAGGAATGACTACAAGGATCTGAGGACAGTGGTCAAAGACATGGGGGTCCGGGTAATGATCTCCTCAATCTTCTTGTTGAGGGGGACTAGGTGGATTTTTGGGGTTAACAGCTGGTTGCACAGTTGGTGTTGGCAGCAGGGTTTTGGTTTCTATATCCATGAGAGCCATTCTGAGCACCAACAGATGCTTGGAAGAGACGGGATCCACCTGACTAAACAAGGCAAAAAAGTACTCTTGTCAGCAGGCTGGTCAACCTGGTAGAGACAGCTTTGAACTGGAAATGACAGGTGAAGGAGTGATTCACAAAAAAAAAAAAGTAAAGAAGTTGGGGACAAACCAATGGTAAGCAAACCAAGGGTCTGGGATGATGGTAGCAAGGATCACCTTCTCCAAGCTCAAGAAAGGTCCATCCCAACAAGCATGGATGTCGCCTGCAGCAGGAGGTCTTCATGGATGACCGAGGAGTTCCTGACTGAATTCAAATTTAAAAAGGAGGTGGAAGCAGGGGCAAGTCATGCAGGAGAGTTGCCGTCTGATCGAGCAGAGACAGCATGAGGAAAGTAAAAGCTGATCGGGAGTCGAATTTGGCGAGGGGTACAAAAGACAGCAAGAAAGGATTCTGTAAGTATGGAGCAGCAAAAGGAAAACTGGGGAAAATGCAGGCCTTCTGCTCAGTGGGGTAGGGGAGCTGGTGACAAAGAACATGGAAAAGGCCAACGTACTCAATGCCTTCTTTGCCTTAGTCTTTAGCATAAAGACCAGCCTTGAGGAATCCCAGGCTTCTGACACCAGAGGGAAAGTCCAGAGCAAAGCAGACTGACTGTGAAGGAGCACCAGGTTAGGGGACACTTAAACTGGAAATGGTTGTGCTGCCATTCAGAGGGACCTTGAGCAACTGGAGAATTGGGCTGAGAGGAATTTTAATGAAGTTCAACACAGGGAAATGTCAAGTTCTGCATCTGGAGAGGAATAATCTCTGGTAGCAAGGCATAATTAAGGCCAATAACACAGGCCACATGTGAGTTAGTCTATCCACTTCTAGGCTCTCCAGTAAACAAAGGAGATTATTTACTGGAGTAAGTCCAGTACACGGCCACAAAGATGATTAAGGACTGAAGCATCTTTTGTATGAGGCAAGGCTAAGAGAGCTGGGACTGTTCTGTGTGGAGAAAAGAAAGCCCAGGGGAGAATGTGAATAAATATCTGAATGGAATGAAGATGAGGGAGCCAGACTCTTCTCTGTAGTGCTGTCAGGACAAGAAGCAGTGAGCACAAGATCAAATACATGGGATTTCTAATTAACACAAGAAAACACTTCTTCCTGTGAGGGTGGTCAAACACTGGAACATGTTGCCCAGAGAGGCTGTGGAGTCTCTCCCTGTAGAGATACTCAAAATGCAACTGGACACAGTCCTGGCTCTAGCTGCTGCTGCTGCTGCTTGAGCAGGCAGGAGGCTTAACAACATGACCTCCTGAGGTCCCTTCACACCTCAACCATTCCGTGATTCTATTACTAAAGATGTACTGCACAGCTGACCCATCAGAAAGTCGGGAAGCAGCATCAGAGGTTCAGTCCAGTCAGATGGTATTAGAACGTGTGCCTTATTTGCATGACTAAATTTAAAGTTTCAAATACTTTCCTGAAATTGTTTCGTGTTCAAAGGATCATCTACCATTTGCTATTCTGTGTATGCCAGATGCTGTATAAGTAAGTTATACAAAATTAAATGCTTATACAACATGCCACATACAAAATATAACACAACCTACACTGGCAAGTTTCAACCACATAAATTCTGCAGCTAAAGCTAGGTACCCACACTGAAATCTCTTTTTAAGAAGCCATCCTGCTGAATGAGTAAGAAAAAAGATACTGAAAAATTAGTACAATAAATTATAAATTTTCTTTTAAAATCTGAGCAATAAAAACATATATTATTATAATGATGAAACTAAGATTAGCATGCAATTACTCCTATTTCACTATTTGTGACTAAGATGATGATGATAATAATAATAAATTTCACAGTTAGACAGCAGCAGGTTTTGTTTGAAATCACAGGGGACAGTATTACACACTCCTGTGGGAAAATTACGAAACTTGAAGGTCACACTGCAGCATGTTTGCAACAAACTGAAAAAAATCCTGAAATTTCAGAAAAATGAAATTTTGTCCATGGTTTTGGTCAATATGGAGTGCTATTTGCAAGTGAGTAGCAAACAACTGAGCTGAAACAGCTTTTACTTCAATAAACAAAAAGCTTTAATGTAACCTTAGCAACAGCTGTGTGGCTGCACCAATACAAAAAATGTCCCTGTTGTTTCCCTTTCAAAATTTCACAGAAATGAGAACAAAGCACATAAATAGCACATAAATATCCACCTATGATAATTTTTCTACAAATTTTCTACATTTTGAATTCAAACTATTTAAATTACTCCTCAAAACGATGCAATAAGAGAAATAAGAAGCAATGTGCTTACATCTCTTGAATGTTTCATTCAAATTGTCATGCATTGCCTGCTCACACTTAGGAAGAACATGTTCATTTGTTTCAAAGATTGTATTCTTTAAATTTTCAAGTACTCGCAGTTCTCGGAGGCCACGTTTTTCCTGCCAGAAAAAGGAACGAAAATGAGTGGCTAACAAGGAATTCCACTTTACAAACTAAAGATGGTTTCCCAGTTGATAAACTTCATCTTAAAGACTATACCATTGTCTCCTAAAGAGTTAGTCTACTTATTTAGCACAATGAAAAAAAGTGTTTTGCGGAAAAAAGAGAGCAGTGTTCCATTCTTCACACTAAAATACAGGAATTCTTTGAATGACTCTTCTGGCCTTCGTGAGAAAAGTCAGTATTAACTGGCTAAAACACTGTGTGGAAAAATGTGCTGTTTTGTATAGATTATTTGCAGCGTATCAAAATCAACACAGAGCAAGAAAACTTGAAAACACTGCAGTTTTATAACTCATTTGTTACTGAGAAACAACATAGCAGCGATTCTGCTTACTTGATGTCTGACCCACACTTAGCATGGGAAGAGATTAAAACAATCCAAGTAAAATTGTTTTAACTGAAGTAAAGCAACGAAGTCAAGATTAAAAAATAATATGACACAGCTGACTAAAGAAGCAGCCCTTCTTCTGGATCACCGCTGATCATGATTAATTACAAGAACAACAAGATCTTGCTTTATTGTTCACATTTAAAAAACAATCTATTTTTCTTAAGTTGTAGTGCTACTTCCACTCCCAATTTCACCAAAACTTTCCTTTAAATGACTACTCCAGATAAACAAAAACTATTGCATTCCATGAAGTGGGCAATTGAATCAACATATTTGTTTTAAAACTTCAGCAACAGAGGCACAGACAAGTAAAACCACTTAATTAAACAGGCTCCAGATTTTCTGAATGCAAATGTACATTCTCTACACACTAGGTGCTCATCATTGAAAGAATAAGCACATGTCCTACCACAACCGAAAAATAGCTGATATCTCAAAGTTACAAACAAGAGTAATTTTTGGAAGAAATTTTAAGTTGCAAAGATTTAAATACTCCTTTGCTTTGTTGTTCCCCCCCCAAAAGTAATAACCAGCAACTGAATTTCAGTAAAAGATCTAAGAATGTATTAAATTTGTCTAAGAAACAGAACAAGACTTCAGGTGCAAAAAGAGAAATATATGAATTATAGTTATAAAGATATGAGTTCTAATTTTTTAATTGAGTTTAAATTTTTCCTTCCCGTGGAATGCCATGTAAAACTACCTACTGTATCTTACTTAGGGAAGGCAGAGAAAATAAATAATTTCTTATGACTCTGAAGCCCATGCGATACAGATCTGATGAGAGTTTATTTCATGTGTGTATTTTGCTAAAGCAGTAGAGACAAAACAGACCTGCTTCAAATATAAGCTACAATCTGTGATGAGGGGGGAAGACATTCTTAAGGTCATTCAAATCAGGTCTGCTTGCTGGAAGTTTGAGGCGTAACTGCATTTTCAGGACTGGTTTTGATTTTAAACTCCACATTCTGTAAGAATGAAAATCTACTCAGAAAAAGCCTTTTGTTGACATAAGACGTGACTTTTCTAAACTTTTGCTGCCATCTTGTGGAAACCAAATTACACTTTCCAAGCAAAGCTGTATATAAACACTTTTGCACCTTCAATACTTAAGCCTTATTTGCAGCCAATCAGGCAAAAGTCATTCAGTTTTTAATGATTTTCTAACTTTGCATAAAGTGTTACTCTTCTTTTCCAGTAATATTACTTTCTTTTGTGTAACAAAAATTAAAGCAAAATAAAACTACAACTGTGCAAGTTGAATCCAGCTGATGCCTAAAGCAGTTTCTCAGTCAGATGTAAACCTACACTGGCCAACAATACTTTCCTTGAACCAACTGGACTTCTCTAAGATGTTAGGATTTCATAATTCTCTAGCATCAGAGTTCCTGCCAGTGTTTTGCAGAAAAATAAATTATGTCCCTTTCAAAAATTTTAAAAGAGAAAGGCCTAAATTACTGCCTCGTTTACTAAAGATGCAGATGTATACTACAAGTGTGTTATTATGGGAAAAAAACCAAACATGTCAAGGTCTTCTGGCAAAACTTATGCACATATTATGACATCTAAAGAGATGCTAACACTGTTGAAAGTCTCAGACTATGATAGCATCCAATAAGATACAAACACTTACCTCAAATTCTTTAACAAAGTAACGTATTTCTCCCTGAATTACTGGTCTGTGATCCAGGAGCCTTGAATAGATTTCCCCAACATCTAGAAGATTAATAAAAGCCAGAATTTTAGTTTTTCTCTCACTCCTACACCAGGCTACCCAACACATGGTAGCACACCACACCTCAGTTTGAAGGACTACAAAATACATACAGACCCAAAAGAGCACCAGAACAGTGCTTGTTGAGTAACCTATCTATTCAGCAAATCACCAATTTAGGTAAAATGCGATACAGATAAAATACGAATCAGTATTCCAGATGCCAAAGACATCTTTTGTGAAGGCTGAAAATTCTCCTCTGTGCCTCAGCACCCTTTTTTTCAAACCTCTTTCTTCTCTTTCTTCTGTATCAGATTGTACACAGTGGTAAAAGAACAGAACTAAACGCTGCAGTTTAATAGAGATTTACATGCTAGGACGTGGGAGTTTTCTGCAGCAAAGCAAGGGAAGCAAAATGCTCCCTACACAGGAAAACCGTCAGCATTTTCTTGTGTTCCAGGGCCAAAGACTTGAAATTTAAGTCTTGAAAAAGAGTATTTACAATATAAGTACGCGCGAAAATCAGGCTCGTCTGCCACAGAGAAAGAAAACGCCCATTAAATCAAAAGGCAGTGTGAGAGCACAGCAAATAAAGATTGTTTCAAGAAATATACGATGCAGTGCCAGCAAGCGCTTTAAACCGGCACTGCCATGTAAAGGATGTCTTCCTGCCCCACCTGCTGGACCTGCCCCGTGGCTCTCCCTCGCTACTGTATCCACCTGTTTGTTCAACATCCCGATTCCCACCCCGTTCAAAAAAAGGTGCAAAAAGGTTATTCCAAATCTGGGGAATGACGTGATTGCAGTAAATAAAACACAAGCTAGACCCTTCCCCAGTCCAAACGCTCCTGTGCGCAGATGGACCAGGGCAAGACTCGGGGCCAACAAGACCAAAGTAGGGGCTTCCCAGGAAACTTCACACGCCGGTGGCAGGGCCTCGGTGGCAGACTCAGTTTCCCGAAAGAACGCCTAGTTTCAAACTCCGAGAGGTGAAAGCTACCTAGGCCTCGCAGGTCTCCAGCTTTTAAGGCTCGGAGCGTGCCACGGAGCCCCGGGGGGGCAGGAAGGCGGCCGAAGCGGGGCTGCTGATGCCGCGGTGCCGCCCCGCCCGCCCCTTACCCTTTATGATGGCCTGGATGGGGGAGCCGGCGGCCGGCGCCTCCCGCCTCCTGTCGCCGTGCGGCGGGGCCGCCGCGGGGCCGCGGCCGGGGGACGCGGGGCCAGCCCCGCTCATGGCGCTCGGCGGCTCCGGGGGCAGCGCGGCGGCACCGCCTGGCCCTGCCCGGCCCTGGCCCTGTCCCTGTCCCTGTCCCTGCCCGGCCGTGCCCGCAGAGCTTCCGCAGGGCCCCGGTGCCGCGGCGTGAGATCATCGCGGCGCGCCCGCCCCGCCGCGGCACCGCCCCCAGACACACCCCCGGGATTTTGGCTGTGCCATGGGTGTTCTTTCAGGAGGAGAGAAGGGCACGGGTCCGCACAAGGGGAGCAGAGCCGGTGGATGGAAATATTAATTAGGCAACTAGCAGATATAAGAATTATTTAGAAAACTGTTCCCTTCCACATCATCTTTTTTTCACCCCAAAATAACCACCTCTTGCAACCTATAGTATTTATATTTTCCCATTTGAATTCAAAGCACATAAGCAACTGACAATCACCATTAGATTACACTAATGCTCATATATTAATAACATCTGTAGGATATTCCGGCTGGCTCCATCATCACTAATAATCTGGGGTAGAATTTTTCAAATGTTAATTTTATCCCTTTCCTGCCTAGCGGCCATTCTTTTGTAGTCTCTCTCCCGAACAAGTTATTTCCCCCTCTAAGCCCTATGCTCCAGCTTTGTATTTTTTAAAGAGGAAATCCTGTAGTTAAGGGGCTTTGCAACTGCTGCATTTCTAGAAAACAGTTCTTACCTCATGAATAATGTCAGGTTCAGAATTATGGGAATGCAACAAGGGCAAATCCTGTGACAGGCAGCTGCATTGGTTTCTAGGACTACTGTCCTGAAACCATTCCTCCTCTGTTTGAATAGTATTTTTTTTAAAGAATATGCTTTATTGTTGCATTTATGTCTCTTTTGTTGTCCCCCCCACTCCCTGCTCACTCTCACTGCCCCATCAAGCTTATTTTCAAAACATATTCAAAAAAATTAAGGAGGACTTAAAGAGGTGATGGCTATAAAAAGACAATACTTGTGGAGCCCCTAACCTGTCAGTTTGTAGAAAGTAGTCATCAAGTCACAAAAATATGGAAATAGCTATGGCTTGGAGCATGAAAATCAACATATGTAGTCATCATGTATTTTTTTGGAAGATAGGCTAAACAACCTCTGTCACTTTTGCCGTGCAATGGAACCCGCTTTCTCTTTTAGGGATCGCCCTGCCACTTCCCATTAGCATTAGCAGCACTCTGAATTGCAATATCTTCAGATGAACGTGCCGAGTCCTGTCATTTCCCCCACAGGCTGTCTAGCAATGATAATCCACTAAAGTATTGTTTCATCCAAGTGGCGGTGTCCGAGTCAAATGCCGGCAACAGGCAGGGAAACCCAAACCTGTTGAGGCAGACATCTGCCCGGATGGGAGGAATCGGAGCGACGGCCCTTAAGAGGGCGAGGCGGGGGACATACTTTGTGCCAGCAGAATAAGTCCATGGGCTGCACCCGTGATGGGAGACCAAGACCACGATCGTGATGGCTGGAAGTTTGCGGGCTGCGATGCCGATGCTGGCCAAAGCAGGCCCGGGGCTGCGCTTTGGAGGAGTGCCTTGTCACATTAGCCGTGCGGCTACTGTATTTGATGCTCAACCTGCATGGACAGGCCTGCCAGGCAGAAACTGCTCAGGCAGATGATGCTAGGGAGGACAAAAATTATCCACCGCAAGACTAAAAAGACAGATGACACCCAGCAGGAACAGCAAGCCAAATCTGCAGAATCCACAATGCAGCTGGCTAGCCCGGGGCTACCTGCCTCTTTGAAGAGGAATAGACATCACCTACGAGCTGTCAAATTAGATCACCAGCCTGAAAATGCTGAAAGAGGTTTAGTTCCTCCAACAGAGGAGGGAAAGTTTAATAGATGAAAATCTTCCTAAAGGGGCCAAGGTAGTGTGGGAGGGGAAAAGGGAATCCTTCAGATGCAGCAACAATGAACAATTACTCACCTTCTGCCTGCCTGTAGAGTGGGAGATGGTATGCGTGGTGTTCCGCAGCAGCTGCGGTGGCTGTAGTCACTACCAGCATGGAAAAAAAAGGCCACGCCTGCAGGAATGTGCAGAGAGCAGCAACAAGTAATGCTTGCTACAAAATCAATCCCCCTCCCAAATCTGTGGTGTCTTTATATCTCGCCCTGGAGCTGGGCTCTGAAGTACTATAAATCTAACATTTAAGACATGCAGCAGTAGGGTACGAAGATCCAGCCTGAATCTGAAAGCTTGGTGCAGCAAGAGGTGCGTGACTGCATTTCCCCTCACATTTCTTTTGCAATAAAATTGAAGCACAAGAAAACCCCCACACGTAATACAATTCAATTTTGATAAATAAAAAATAAATAAATTAGGATTACCGAGTGAGTAAGCATGTGCTCAGGTGTATGGTGAATATGAAGCCTGGCATTTCCATCAGGGACAGCAGCAGCATGATCCAATTAGAGATGCAAAGAAGAAATACTGCTCTTAGGGGGAAAATATTAAATGTAGCAATCCATTAAGCAGCTGCATCATTGCAATTACACTTTGAAGTTAAAGACTGTGAAACACACTAAAGATTAAAAGTGATCAGATTAAAAACCGAAAGGGGGGTAAAAAACCAAATAGGCCTACTGATCCCTCTTTCTAGTAAAAAAAATCAAAACAAGGTAGAAAAAAATTACATACTAGGTTCTGTATACACATACAATCATAAAATCAATTTATGGCTAAGCAAATTTACTTGGAGAAAAATCTACTCCCAATTTCAGCATTTATGGGGCAGACAAACCATAACTCACCTGCATAGATGCAAAGAGATCAGAAAGAATATGAACCAGACTTTTGAATAGAAGAGCTTACAACTGAATTTCTTGATGATTTTACAGTTCTATTCCTTTATTTCCATCTTTCTCAGCTAACCTAACATACTTTGTTCCAAATCAACAGCACTGACAAGCAGATTTTTGATCATCTATTGTCTTTTAACTGAGAATAAAGATACTCAAATTCTACTGTTTCTTCATCTGTATTGTTACTTGGGTGCATTTCATGGACAAAAGCACTTCTGAGTCACATTTTCATATAAAATAGTTAATATAAGGGAGTGTCTTATTTGAATTGCAAAGTACATCTATATTACACCCTGTCTCATCCCTGTAATAACTCAGGATCCACACCCACACTGAAGAGTCTAATGTTCCATCAGCTATAACTGAAATTAATGTATGTGTGTGTAAGAGAGAAGGAAACTAATGTTGAAGAATTATTTCATAAAAATACTCTGATGGGCTGTAACACCTATTAGGAAGTTTAAGATGTACCTCACAAAAAAACAGGCTCCCCTGTTTCTAGACCCATGAGCTTCCAAAGATTCAGGCAATAGTATGAAATTCCTGGGAGACAGGCTACTGAATTTAAAAATATTTTGAGGAGGGTGAGGTAAGCTATAGAAAAGGATTGCAAAATAAAAAAGATTAGAAGTATATGAAAATATTATCCCTTACAGGCAAACAACTAAGATGTTAGCTAGCAGACTTCACTGGCAAAAATTACACACTCTACACAAAGAATCTCTGGCAATTTGATAGGTGCAAAGCTCCTGAAAGCATGTATTTACTGTGGTTAATTACACTGTTTCAAATTGTAAACCAGAAGTAGTATCTCCTAATTTGTTTTCTCTGTATAAAAAAAATTATGCCAACTTGGTAGTTAAATCACTGATAACACAACAGGAATGTAACAGAAAGCATGTTGTACATTCAAGTTCTCATAAATAATTTCTTTACAGTTTTTCTGATGAAAAGCCTACACTTTAGTTCCATTTGAATGGCCAGATTTTCTTAGTACCCATGTCTAAACTGGAACAATTGGTTTTCTTTTGTTCAGAGTAATCTTTTCAAATTTATTTCTACTCACTCTTTTCTAATCCCATATTAAACCCGAATTTTCCTGAAAGTCACTGTTGCTCAGTTTTAAGTCTCAGAGCAATAACTACCCCTAGAGACTTCAGAAGTCAACACAAACTCTCACTTAAAAATGAAGTTATTACACATACAAAGACAACTAAAAATCAATACATTCCTAACATATTGATGCAAAACTCAAACACCTGTTTCAACCTGGCTTCTCTGCAAGCAGTAGTCATCTTGGCATTAAGAGGAAAAAGACAAGTCAAAGTGGTTAAGTGTAAGATTTCACTGAATGCTTAAAATTATCATATTTATTTCACTGTTGAATTCTTCAGTTGCTGAAAGGTTGTCATGAAGCACTATCTCACCATATGGCAACAACCTCAAGTCCCAGAGGCACATACTTAAAAGACCATAACATGTCAGGCCCCTTGAATAAATTAGAACAATTATGCAAAATAATAATATGCAATGAGGAGATATGTTAAGAAATGAAAGTGTTGCTGCTTATGAAATGCTGTGAAAATAAATTCCACACATCACTGTGGTCATCATCATCATCAAACTGCAAAGCAACACAAGTAAAACATCACAGTGTCCTTGAGCACTCAAAACCTAAATTTTAAGAAAGGAGAAAGGGGTTGTGAGGGACGAAAGTCTCTTTTACTAACGTTGAGTGAAAGTATAATAAAATATTATAGAAAGACAAGTGGAAGTACCTTTAAAAAAAGCTGAAGATTTGCCCATGCACACCCTTTATACCGACCATCAATGTTTATGAGTACACCTCATTTGTAAAAATTATGAAGTATAACTGTAAAAAATGTACCTCATACAGTCTCAGATAGACTCAGCCACATCTGAGTGATTTTGCAGAAGTTGTTTTACAGATTTGGATGTCCTTGATCAAAAGGCATTAGACAGAAAGGGGGAGATGGGAGAAAAATCAATACCATCTGGTTTTCCCAGTCATCTCTCTAAAGGCAAAGTCTCCATTCTTCATTGCTTTTAACCCTCTATCCCTTTAAGTTTCTCTGTGCAGGAGAGAGAAAATTGAAATATGCTAAAGTCACCATATGATAATGACCAAATGCCTTTTAGATAGTAAAGAGTTAAATATTATTAATCCAATTCTAAACATTTTATCTTTCTGCTAGGTGAATTTTTTTTATAGTATTTCAGTAGCAAGTAACACTTCTGTTCTACACCAGAGAAAATAAAACTGGCACAAGAGGCTAGGGGATACTGCAGTGGCAGCATGTAGGCACCGTGAGAAATCCCAATACTTGGAAACAGCAGCTATTTGGGATTAATAAAATGACACTTCATAGCAACATCTCTACAAAAAATGCCCGAAAAGATGACAGTATTGTTTTTAGCAATATTTAGCTCTGGTTGCATTTCAGTGGTCTCAGCTGTAACATAAGCTGCTGTTCTCACAGATGACGACTTCCAGACACTTCACAAAACATAAAATAATTCTCACTTGGAATAGGAGATAAAAACAGTAAATCTGTAAGATGAATGTGAAACTTCCCTAAACCCTGAACAAATACACTTATGATTCACACCCATGCTTCTGAAACTAAAACCAGTTCATTACAATAGAACCGAGTAAAAGTGTAGGCATTTTTTTAAGTCTTATCATCACTTGCTTCCATACATAATCAAGGGGAAAAGCAAACTCACTTGTATACATAATACATACTAGGTAGCAAACGTTTAAATAAATTGAGAATTAAGAGTGCAAGCACTGACAGCAAACACTTGAAGCTTTCCGGTAGTCAAATGCGAAAAATTTGGATCATGAAGTCTCCAACATGTTTGTACTAAAGCCCACTCCACAATTCTCGAACAGATCTCAAGATTTCAGTGAGATCTTTGTAAGTACAGAAGGTGAGCTTCTAAATAGCAAGGAACAAGAGTAGCTAACATGAGACGTGGCATAAGCAGAGATTTAAGCCCACTGAAAAATGATGAGAAATTTCTGAAATTAAGTATTTTCACTGTAAAAGTAACTTGGTGTACCTGTAAACCCTCTATAAAAAATTATATATATACAGAAAACACTTATTAGAGCCAAGAATTGTCCAGGTTATGCTTACCTTTACAAATTTCTTGTGTCCATTTGCGTGTCAGGACACCTTTTAATTATCTACTTACCTTTTTTTTTTTTTTTTTTAAGGATTGAGCATTATGAATGTTATAAAACATCTATCCAAGATATATCTTTGTATTTATATTTACTTGGTGGGAAGTTCCTAAAGCAGCACACAAGTTAAGACTAAAGAATGTTCAAGTGAAGTTGTCTGCTAAACACTGCTGTAGAAACCAATATAGAAGTCAATTTATCAATTAAAATATCAATTTTTTTTTCTTTCACGTGTTAAAAGAAATGTTAACTGAATTGTGCAGAAGATATTTATGCAATTAAAGTTAGCACTCTTAACTTTGTTAGAAATGGAGGGACCACATTCTACAGTTAAATGACCCGTCCACGTGTGGGACTCAACAAGAATGTTGCTGTTTTTAAAACCAACTTTAAAACGTTGCTAGTGAACTGACAGACCAGCTCAGTTTATCTTAAGCTAAGGTTTTTGACTGGTTTTGTTGAGGTGGGGTTTGGTTGGTTTTTTACAATCTTGAAACTTGCATTGACACTTTTGTAAGAAATGAAGTGAGGCACACACAAAAATCTTTAAGAATGCTAACTTTTCTACCCCCTTTGAAAGAAAATGTTTCTAGAATCAAAACAGTATACCACAAAATGAAGTAAGAAGTGAACTAACCTTTCAAATACTCATTTTCCTAACTGAATAAAAACTAGAAAGTTTCACAGCCAAATTAAAACTACAGTTTTAAAATAATTTATTCAGTCACATAAATACTTTGTAACATTTGCATGTTCCCTTTTTCACATCCTTGGCACACAATATAGCTCTTAACTTTTACAAAACTAGTGTAAACATCCATGGAAAACAAAATGAAAAGAAAGCAGGATGACGTACATAAAAATTCAATAAATAGCGAAAAGAGTGGATAATCGAAGGAAAATAACCAATTATTTCCTATAAAGATCACGTAATTCCACTTGAATGTTTAATTAAAGGAACTTAAATTTTTTTTTTAAAAAATAGTGAATTAAAACTCAGTTTCCATCTTTCTACCATTGCTGCATTTAATCAGATACATGATACAATTCTTTAGTTCAAATTCTTGAATGAACAACAGCAATTCAATGCAACTGTATTATCTGAGGAATTAACAGTTTTGGTTCACATACAGAAGGTTACAAAACAACATTTGCTACCAGTGGCTTTGGACAGTATAACTTCTAAACTCCCAAACCTCCTTCCAACACGACGTTAAGATTTTCCTTAATGAGCATTTGTGTATAATCTGTTCTTGATGAAGACGACATTAGACAGATGTTGCCGGACACCTGGGTAATGCTGAATGTGGTTGAACCAACGAGACACGTTAAGGTACTTCTCCTTTTCTTGCACTGTGAGGTCCACCTGCATGGGGAATAAACACAAGGCACCAGTAATACCAGGCACTGCCTCATTGGTGTCATAACACGTGGTAAGGCAAAATGAAAGTAGATAGTTTTACAAGTGATTTAAACTCAAGTATATAATAACGTCCAGTCTTTGCGAATGAAGAACCAGGGAAGGTCTTTCCACCTTCCAGCCTGCGCATTGGATTTTTTAGGTGAGACACAGTGTGCACGGAACTGAGCCCACCCTTTAATCCTGAGGTTCATCTGCCGGGGCCAAGCACGCTTGGACGGTGGCAGCGAGGTCCTCAGGACGTAGATGGATTGCCTTACAGGGCTAACGAGCTCCATCTGCCCGGGGAG